>NW_013953120.1:219955-222586 GCF_001266775.1 Austrofundulus limnaeus
GGTGTCTGGTTGTGTCTGATGGTGTCTGGTTGTGTCTGATGGTGTCTGGTTGTGTCTGATGGTGTCTGGTTGTGTCTGGTTGTGTCTGGTTGTGTCTGATGGTGTCTGATGGTGTCTGGTTGTGTTTGATGGTGTCTTGTTGTGTCTGGTTGTGTCTGGTGTCTGGTTGTGTCTGATGGTGTCTGATGGTGTCTTGTTGTGTCTGGTTGTGTCTGATGGTGTCTGGTTGTGTCTGGTTGTGTTTGATGGTGTCTTGTTGTGTCTGGTTGTGTCTGGTGTCTGGTTGTGTCTGATGGTGTCTGGTTGTGTCTGGTTGTGTCTGGTTGTGTCTGGTTGTGTCTGATGGTGTCTGATGGTGTCTGGTTGTGTCTGGTTGTGTCTGATGGTGTCTGGTTGTGTCTGATGGTGTCTGGTTGTGTCTGATGGTGTCTGGTTGTGTCTGGTGTCTGGTTGTGTCTGGTGTCTGGTTGTGTCTGATGGTGTCTGGTTGTGTCTGGTTGTGTCTGGTTGTGTCTGGTTGTGTCTGGTTGTGTCTGATGGTGTCTTGTTGTGTCTGATTGTGTCTGGTTGTGTCTGATGGTGTCTGATGGTGTCTGGTTGTGTCTGGTTGTGTCTGATGGTGTCTGGTTGTGTCTGATGGTGTCTGGTTGTGTCTGGTGTCTGGTTGTGTCTGGTGTCTGGTTGTGTCTGATTGTGTCTGGTTGTGTCTGGTTGTGTCTGGTTGTGTCTGGTTGTGTCTGGTTGTGTTTGATGGTGTCTTGTTGTGTCTGATTGTGTCTGGTTGTGTCTGATTGTGTCTGGTTGTGTCTGGTTGTGTTTGATGGTGTCTTGTTGTGTCTGGTTGTGTCTGGTTGTGTCTGATGGTGTCTGGTTGTGTCTGATGGTGTCTGGTTGTGTTTGATGGTGTCTGGTTGTGTTTGATGGTGTCTGGTTGTGTCTGATGGTGTCTGGTTGTGTGTTTCATCAGGACTGGATCGAGTTCGAGGAGATCGCAGACCTGGAGGAGCGAGCTAAGAGTCAGTTCTTTGAGAAGGAGAACGAGGAGGAGGTGCAGAAGAGCCAGGCTGCTGCGAAGGAGAAGGAGTTCCAGAGCGTCAGAGCCACCAAGGACCAAGTGGGAGAGGTGAGACTGGTAGCTTGTGGCCCCGCCTCCTCTCAACAGGAACAATAATAATAATAATAAACATGTTTCCTGTGCAGTCATGTGAAATCTGTCAGGAATCCTTTGAGACCTACTGGGTGGAGGAGGAGGAGGACTGGTTCCTGAAGGACGCCATCAGGGTCGATGAAAAGGTGAGGCTCCGCCCCTTTTCTGTTTTTGCCCTTTCAGCAGGAAGTAAACTTGTAAACAAAAGTTTGTTTATCTCCACAGAACTTCCACCCGGCCTGCTTCGAGGATTATAAAAATGTAAGTTTGTCCTTTAATCTGGACTTTGATGGTTCTGGTCTTTGGTGGTTCTGGTCTTTGATGGTTCTGGTCTTCGATGGTTCTGGTCTGGTCTTCTCACCGGGGACGTCTGGTCTTCTTCATGTCCTCAGACATCTTCATATCTGGACGTCACGCCTTCGCCCAGCAAGCTGCTGACCGAACACCCACTGGGTGCCTTCATCAAGGAGGAGGAGGAGGAGACTTCCTGTGATGTCACCACAGTGAAACAGGAAGTGCAGAGCGAGGTGCCTCTGAAGGAGGAGGCCCAGGATCAGGAGGAGGTTCAGGTTCAGGAGGTTCTGGACTCGGCCCAGTCGGAGGACAAAGCGTGACGAGCTGCTCCTCTTCGTCCTGCTGAGGATGAAGAGTTTTTTACCTGTTGAATACATTTTGGTATTTGATCGTTCGGCCCTTTCAGGCCGGCTCTTCACCGCTGTAAATGATTTAATTTATAAATTAAAGTATTTTTGGTAACTCTGGTCTGACGCTGATTGAGTTACGCTGACCGGTCCGTTCCTGACGAGCAGTCGCAGGTGTTGAAGGTAAGCAGCATCTGATTGGACGACTGAGGACGACGTCTGCTTCAGTTTCCTTCAATAAAAGAATCTGAAACATGTTTGTGTGAAATTTGATTCTTTTATTGTTCTTTAGGTTGAACAATAAAGTTTCTGTGGATTTAAACTTCCTGTCCTGGTGCTGTTATTGGGCTTCAAAATAAAATGTTCATGTGTGTCCAGTCTCTGGAGGCAGCCATGAGCTGTTCAACTGGTGGTGTGGGGGCCACATCTAGCCTGCTGGTGACCAAAGTCTGGTCCACAGATTAATCTGAGCCTGAACCTGAATTATTTTATTTAAGATCAAACTTTAAAAATAATTTAAAGTCAGGTCAGATTTAACAGTTAAACATGGTGGGTTTTTGTTTTTAATGTTTTAATGTCACAAACTTTGTGTTTTGACTTTCATTCATGATTAATAAAGTGTCCTCAGTTCACCTGCACAGTTCTCTGAATGTTTTAATTTGAAAAGAACAAACAGGAACTCCTTCAGAATAAAGGTTTATTTTAAAAATGTTTTGCTTTGAAAAGAACAGGAACTCCTTCAGAATAAAGGTTTATTTTAAAAATTGTTTTAATTTGAAAAGAACAAACAGGAACTCCTTCAGAATAAAGGTTTATTTTAAAAATTGTTTTAATTTGAAAAGA
>NW_013953120.1:223517-228711 GCF_001266775.1 Austrofundulus limnaeus
TTTCACAGGTCAGAGCAGAGTGTGGACGTTTCACAGGTCAGAGTGTGGACGTTTCACAGGTCAGAGTGTGGACGTTTCACAGGTCAGAGCAGAGTGTGGACGTCTCACAGGTCAGAGTGTGGACGTCTCACAGTTCAGAGTGTGGACGTCTCACAGTTCAGAGTGTGGACATCTCACAGTTCAGAGTGTGGACGTTTCACAGGTCAGAGTGTGGACAGAGTGTGGACGTCTCATAGGTCAGAGTGTGGACAGAGTGTGGACGCACCGTGTTCTCAGACCGCAGGTTGGCGAACTCGCTCTTCTCCAGGATCACCATGTCCTTCCTGATGGAGTCCAGATGAGTCATGATCTGCTGCATCGCGATCTCCTGGATACAAAAACCACAACTATGACCCGGTACCATCCCATAATACCACCTATCATGACCCAGTACCAGGTTCTGGTACCGGGTCATGGTTGGACCTCATACCTGGTGGGACCTGGTCACCATGTCCTTGTAGACCATGTCCATGTTGGCTGAGGTCAGAGTGACCAGAGCAGAAACCATCAGCTCTGCCTGGTGCTTCTCAAAGCCTGCAGACAAACAAACAAACAAACAAACAAACATCAAACAAACAAACAAACAAACAAACAAAGAGAACCCTGCAGGACCCAGTCGGATCTCTTCTTCAGGACCACTGAACCAGGACCGGACCAGAACCCACCGCTGCTCTGCAGCTCTGTCACCAGGCCGTGGGAGTCGAAGGTCAGCTTCCTGTGCTCCAGGGGGGTCAGCTCCACTTTCCTCAGGTCAAAGGTCGCCAGCGGTGCCGCCACATGGAACCCTGCCACACAGAACCGACCCGACCCGTTACATTCTGCTGCTCAGAACCTTTCAGGTACCTGAAATGTTTTTATAAATAAACATTAAAACAAGTTATTTTGATTGAACCAACAAATTCAAGACAAAAGTAAATAAAAACACAGCAGAACGACTGTCAGCTGTTAAAATATAAAAACAAACAAAAACAAGTTGGACCGGAAACAAAACAAACCGGAAATTATCAGGTCTGGATCTGGCTGCGCATGCGCAGTGAACACCTCTACCTGCGTTAGGTACGGTCTGACCTTTAACCCCGAGCCCACCTCTGAGCGCGCGGACCGGCCGCAGCACCGCCTTCAGACCGGAAGTGGTCATGTTTGTTCTGTAAAACGGTCCGGTTGTCGGTCCAGGGTCCTGTTTGGATCAGGTCTGGATCGGGTCCCGTTCGTGTTCGCAGAGCAGGACCTCACGATGCTGACGTCACGGACAGCCGGATGTGACGTCTCAGCGCCCCGCCCCCAGTGAAACTACTCTGTTAAACTAATTTATTAATACATTTTAGTCTGTTATAGTTTGTACTTAATACATCTACTAACTAAAATACAAATAAAATGTTAAACTGAAGCTTTCAGTTTTATTTTTATATTTTGTGTCAATAAAGTTTGATCATTCAAACCGGGTTGTTTTCAAGATGGCGGCCGCCGCGGGCACCTGGAGCTGGTTTGTTCCGTTAGCAGCGGGAGTTTCTCTCTTTAAATGTCTCTTCATCAACTCTTAGTGAGTAGAAACAGTCCGAGCTGCTGACAGCCGCGGGAAACTTTAAACTTTTTATTTTTATTTAACTGAGGAGTGTTAGCTTCACAGCTAACAGCCCGAGCTGTTTACACAGGTTAATGTTTACAGTAACCCGGGTTTATTTAACCTGAGAGACTTGTTTGAGACTAAACCTGACATGTTGTTGAGTCAAACACCGGCAGGTGGCGCTGTTTCACCTGATGACGTCATCTGCTTCCACACCTCCAACATGTTTAAAACATTTACCTGTGGAGGCTAGTTTCACAGAGTTAAAGTAAATAAATCATTCATGATTAATTTATAACTTTCTGTTCTGATACTGACGGACCTGGACCAGTTTGGACTGTAAGAGTCCAGACCTGGACCAGTTTGGACTGTAAGAGTCCAGACCTGGTCCAGTTTGGACTGTAAGAGTCCAGANCCAGTTTGGACTGTAAGAGTCCAGACCTGGTCCAGTTTGGACTGTAAGAGTCCAGACGTGGTCCAGGTTTGGACTGTAAGAGTCCAGACCTGGTCCAGGTTGGACTGTAAGAGTCCAGACCTGGTCCAGCAGGTGGGTTTCTGTCAGTTCTGCTGAGTCAGCGTCTTACCTGTCTCCAGTCACTCCACAGACTTCGAGGTCCACAGGAACTGGTTGGCCATCACACACAGCCTGCCCGTGTCCAGGTGGTACCATGAGGTGAGTCGGACCCTCAATTCCTGGTTCAGGTGTGTCAGGTGTCCTGTGGTCCTGACCCGAGCCTCTGTGTTTCAGAACCGGTCTGAGTGGACTCTGGACTACCCSCCTCTGTTCGCCTGGTTCCAGTTCAGCCTGTCTCAGGTGGCCCAGCACTTCGACAGGAACCTGCTGCAGGTGCAGAACCTGAACTACTGCAGC
The DNA here is from genome assembly GCF_001266775.1 of Austrofundulus limnaeus. Taxonomy (NCBI): domain Eukaryota; kingdom Metazoa; phylum Chordata; class Actinopteri; order Cyprinodontiformes; family Rivulidae; genus Austrofundulus; species Austrofundulus limnaeus. The sequence goes on from NW_013953120.1 coordinate 225,992, forward strand.
CGGTCCACGGTCCTGTTCCAGAGACTGTCTGTGGTCTTCACGGACCTGGTTTTTATCTACGCTGTCAGACAGTGAGTCCAGGTCCTGAGTCCAGTCCCAGAACCTCTGACCCGGTCCTGATTGGTCCGTTCCTCTCCAGGTGTTGCAGRTGTGTTGAGGAGCAGAGGAGCTGTCGGGACATCTGGACCCGCCCGTCCTTCGTCCTGGCCGTGCTGCTGCTGTGGAACTTTGGTCTGTTCATCGTGGACCGTATCCTCATCTGCAACACTGTGACCCGGTTAGAACCAGAACCAGAACCCTGGTTCTTGTTCTGGTTCTGGTTCTGACAGAAAACAAACATGGCTCCAACAAACTTTAATCAGGTTTTATTTGTATTTTTAAAATCAGCACCTGCAGTTTTAGTTATTCATCGCTGTAGCTCCGCCCCCAGCCTCTGATGTCAGCACACCTGTGCTCTGGACCAGGTTCTGACTTTGGTTCTGATTCAGAACCAGAACACTTCCTGTGTGCCTCAGGATCCTTCAGTAATCACAGGTCTGATCAGACGCCTCACCTGACTCACCTGACACTTAGGCTCCGCCCACCCGACTCACCTGGATGAAATGATTTTTCTTCACATTTTCCTGCTCAGACATTCATTTTCAGTACAACGGCTTCCTGTTTGGCTTCCTGCTGCTGTCTGTGGCCAAACACCTGCAGGTTAGAACACCAGGACCTCACCTTTACATCACTTCCTGTTTGGTTGACGTTACATCACTTCCTGTTTCCTGTTCAGTCCTGCCACCTGCAGGGGGCGCTGCTGTTCACCGTCCTGCTCAACCTGAAGCACATCTTCCTGTACGTGGCGCCGGCGTACGGAGTCTACCTGCTGAGGAGCTACTGCTTCACCCAGGACAACACCGGTACCACCTCTGGTTCTGACTGGACCCACCTGTGGTTCTGACCCACCTGTGGTTCTGACCCACCTGTGGTTCTGACTGGACCCACCTGTGGTTCTGACCCACCTGTGGTTCTGACCCACCTGTGGTTCTGACTGGACCCACCTGTGGTTCTGACTGGACCCACCTGTGGTTCTGACTGGACCCACCTGTGGTTCTGACCCACCTGTGGTTCTGTGCAGACGGCTCCATCAGGTGGAGGAGTTTCAGTCCGGTCCGGCTCCTGGTTCTGGGCAGCATCGTCACGTCGGTCTTCACTCTGTCCTTCGGTCCGTTTGTTGTCATGGTGAGACCCACCTGCCTCTGTCCGACCAGAACCAGAACCAGAACCAGAACCTGCGACTCGTCCCTCTGTTGATGTGTTTCAGGGCCAGCTGCCTCAGGTTCTGACCCGGCTCTTCCCCTTCAAACGGGGTCTGTGCCACGCCTACTGGGCCCCCAACATCTGGGCCCTGTACAACATCCTGGATAAAGTTCTGGCTCACCTGGGTGAGGCTCCGCCCCCTCTGACATCAGATTCAAACAGGAAGTGAGTCTTATTTTGACAGCTTTAATAAAACCCTGCTTTTATTTTGAAAAGGCGTCAGTCTGCAGCTGCTGCAGGAGGCGGAGCTTCCTGCAGCCTCCATGACGGGCGGTCTGGTCCAGGAGTTCCAGCACTCGGTCCTGCCCTCCATCTCTCCCTCCGTCACACTCGTCTGCACACTTCTGTCCATCCTGGTGAGTCGGAACCAGAACCGGTCCACTTCAGAGCTCAGCTGGACCTCCTGGTTCTGAACCTGAGTGTTTATGAGTAAAGTCTGTTTTTAATTCCTGTCTGAAGCCGGCGGCCGCCTCCATCTGGTGGCGTCCCCGAGGTGGGCGGGGCTTCCTGCGCTGCCTGCTGCTCTGTGCTCTGGGCTCCTTCATGTTCGGATGGCACGTCCACGAGAAGGCCATCCTCCTCGCCATCCTGCCGCTCAGGTGGGCTGTGTGTCCCGGTCCGACCCGGTCCAACCCGGTCCAGCAGGCTGCAGGAGGACCAGTCTGATTAAACCTGTTTTCCTGCAGCATCCTGGCGGTGGAGAACAGAGAGGATGCTGGGATATTCCTGCTGCTGAGCACCACGGGTCACTACTCCCTGTTCCCTCTGCTCTTCACTCCTGCAGGTAAACAGAACCAACAGAACCAACAGAACCAACAGAACCATGACCCTGTTTCATGTTGATGTGTGAGTGACAGGAAGTGTGTGTTTCAGAGCTGCTGATCAAAGTGTGTTTGATGCTGATGTTCACCATCTTCTCCTTCACTGCTCTCAGGAAGCTCCACAGGTAAACACACCTGTCTGAACACACCTGTCTGTACACACCTGTCTGTACACACCTGTCTGTACACACCTGTCTGTACACACCTGTCTGAACACACCTGTCTGTACACACCTGTCTGTACACACCTGTACACACCTGTCTGGACACACCTGTCTGAACACACCTGTCTGAACACACCTGTCTGAACACACCTGTCTGAACACACCTGTCTGTACACACCTGTCTGAACACACCTGTCTGTACACACCTGTCTGAACACACCTGTCTGTACACACCAGTCTGTACACACCTGTCTGAACACACCTGAACACACCTGTCTGAACACACCTGTCTGAACACACCTGTACACACCTGTCTGAACACACCTGTCTGTACACACCTGTCTGTACACACCTGTCTGAACACACCTGTCTGTACACACCTGTCTGTACACACCTGTCTGAACACACCTGTCTGTACACACCTACACCTGTCT
>NW_013953120.1:229711-231529 GCF_001266775.1 Austrofundulus limnaeus
CTGTCTGAACACACCTGTACACACCTGTCTGGACACACCTGTACAGACACACCTGTACACACCTGTCTGGACACACCTGTACAGACACACCTGTACACACCTGTCTGGACACACCTGTCTGTACATGTCTGGACACACCTGTACACACCTGTACAGACACACCTGTACACACCTGTCTGGACACACCTGCACAGACACACCTGTACACACCTGTACAGACACACCTGTACACACCTGTCTGAACACACCTGTACAGACACACCTGAACACACCAGTCTGTACACACCTGTCTGCACACACCTGTACAGACACACCTGTACACACCTGTCTGCACACACCTGTACAGACACACCTGTACACACCTGTCTGGACACACCTGTACAGACACACCTGTACACACCTGTCTGGACACACCTGTACAGACACACCTGTACACACCTGTCTGAACACACCTGTACACACCTGTATGGACACACCTGTACAGACACACCTGTACACACCTGTCTGAACACACCAGTCTGAACACACCTGTCTGTACACACCTGTCTGGACACACCTGTACAGGCACACCTGTACACACCTGTCTGGACACACCTGTACAGACACACCTGTCTGGACACATCTTTACAGACACACCTGTCTGAACACACCTGTACAAACACACCTGTGTGGACACACCTGTACAAACACACCTGTGTGGACACACCTGTCTGAACACACCTGTACAAACACACCTGTGTGGACACACCTGTACAAACACACCTGTGTGGACACACCTGTACAAACACACCTGTGTGGACACACCTGTACAAACACACCTGTGTGGACACACCTGTCTAAACACACCTGTACAAACACACCTGTCTGAACACACCAGTCTGAACACACCTGTACACACCTGTCTGGACACACCTGTACAGACACACCTGTACACACCTGTCTGGACACACCTGTACAGACACACCTGTCTGTACACACCTGTACAAACACACCTGTGTGGACACACCTGTCTGAACACACCTGTACAAACACACCTGTACAGACCTGTCTGTACACACCTGTACGAACACACCTGTCTGAACACACCTGTACGAACACACCTGTCTGAACACACCTGTCCGGACACACCTGTCCGGACACACCTGTCTGGACACACCTGTCTGAACACACCTGTCTGGACACACCTGTCTGGACACACCTGTCTGGACACATCTGTCTGGACACACCTGTACAGACACACCTGTACACACCTGTACACACCTTTCTGAACACACCTGTACACACCTGTCTGAACACACCTGTACACACCTGTCTGAACACACCTGTCTGAATACACCTGTCTGTACACACCTGTACACACCTGTCTGAATACACCTGTACACACCTGTCTGAACACACCTGTCTGAACACACCTGTCTGAACACACCTGTCTGTACACACCTGTCTGGACACATCTGTCTGGACACACCTGTACAGAAACACCTGTACACACCTGTACACACCTGTCTGAACACACCTGTACACACCTGTCTGAACACACCTGTCTGAATACACCTGTCTGTACACACCTGTACACACCTGTCTGAACACACCTGTACTAACACACCTGTGTGGTCACACCTGTCTAAACACACCTGTACACACCTGTCTGAACACACCTGTACACACCTGTCTGAACACACCTGTCTGAACACACCTGTACACACCTGTCTAAACACACCTGTACTAACACACCTGTGTGGTCACACCTGTCTAAACACACCTGTGTGGTCACACCTGTCTAAACACACCTGTACACACCTGTCTGAACACACCTGT
>NW_013953120.1:232311-234419 GCF_001266775.1 Austrofundulus limnaeus
ACACACACACACACACACACACACACACACACACACACAAACACACAAACACACAGACACACACTGTGTTACAAATAAGTCTAAAGTTTATTAATGAGACGTTTTATTGGAAATGTTTAAGGCAACACAAGGTTTATTAGAACAAAGAAGCGTTAGCTTGGAGCTAACACAAACTGTCCTCAGGTGAACAGGTCCGTGTTCTGAAAGAAACCGGGCTTTCTGAAGAACCAACACCAGAACAAACACAACGTTTTCTAATAAAACCTTTGATTTCATCCAGATTCAAGTTTTTCTGGTTGTTTTTATAAACTTTGGTTTATAAGTTGAACAAACTGAGTTCCTTCTTCAAACTGAACTAAAGTGTAAGAAAACATCAAACTAAACTTTAGTCCACATGTGTCGTTAAACTTCAGTTTATTAAAATGTCTCCTGGGTAAAATATAAATATGTTTTACTAAAATGTTTTCTGGTTGAAATTTGTGTTGAATTAAAACTTTTTAAATAATTTCAGATGTTTGTTCACATTTACACAAAATAAAACTGAAATGTAAAAAATCAAACTGAGTCGGGTCGGCTCTGAAGATCCAGAATGAAAAAATTAAAACTGAGGACTTGGTTCTGGGACCTGGACCTGGACCTGGACCTGGACCAGTCAGGTTCTGTTCAAACCTTCGTGGCTGTAGAACTGAAGCAACCAATCAGACGGCAGTCCATCAGAAGTCCCATGTTTGTCCAGTTGTTTCAAGAGACCAGAAGGTTTGTTTGTTTGTGTGTGTGTGTGTGTGTGTTTGTGTGTTTGTGTGTGTGTGTGTGTGTGTGTTCCTGTCAGTCATCGGTGATGGCCTGACGGCCGTTCACTATAATCTCCAGAACCGGCGTTAGGTCCATCAGGTTCTTCAACATGTCCATGATGTCTGTGTGTTCTCTGGCTCCTTCGATGAACTCCTCCAGGGTCAGCTCACCTGAGGGGTCAGAGGTCAACAGGTGTTACAGGTCAGACCATCAGAACCGATGGAACTAAACAGATGATCTTTACCTTCACCGTTCACGTCTATCCTCTCAAAGATGAGCATCACGATCTCCTCAGGGTCGATGTCTCTGTTCCGTGTGATGTCCTGGATGGCCTGCAGGGGGCGACAGAGACCACCAGCTCAGGAACAGGGTCCAGCAGGTGGACCCGGTCCACTCAACAGATTAACTCTGCTCTAATTCAGGACATAATCTCGTCTTGTTAGCGGCCCGCTTCGGAAACTTTTACATTCTGAGCTGAAAGCAGGTGTATTTGGTAACCATGGCAACAGAGAGGCGTGTCACGTAAACATTGTACACCTGTAAGCAGGTGTGCAATGATCTGAGGCTGAACTCAGCGCAGGTATAAAGATGTCAAACAAACACATCAGAAACATCTGATTTAACATGCTGAGAGAAAAAGAGTTTATTAAAATACTGATCAACACTTTACAGGTCAGAGGTAACTGTACAGGTCAGAGGTCACTGTACAGGTCACAGTTCACTGTACAGGTCAGAGTTCACTGTACAGGTCAGAGTTNACTGTACAGGTCAGACGTCACTGTACAGGTCAGAGGTCAGTGTACAGGTCAGAGTTCACTGTAGAGGTCAGTGTTCACTTTACAGGTCAGAGTTCACTGTACAGGTCAGAGTTTATTGTACAGGTCTGTGTTCACTGTACAGGTCAGAGGTCACTGTACAGGTCAGAGGTCACTGTACAGGTCAGAGTTCACTGTAGAGGTCAGTGTTCACTGCACAGGTCAGAGGTCACTGTACAGGTCAGAGGTCACTGTACAGGTCAGAGTTCACTGTAGAGGTCAGTGTTCACTGCACAGGTCAGAGGTCACTGTACAGGTCAGAGGTCACTGTACAGGTCAGTGTTCACTGTACAGGTCAGAGGTCACTGTACAGGTCAGAGGTCACTGTACAGGTCAGTGTTCACTGTACAGGTCAGAGGTCACTGTACAGGTCAGAGGTCACTGTACAGGTCAGAGGTCACTGTACAGGTCAGAGTTCACTGTACAGGTCAGAGGTCACTGTACAGGTCAGAGGTCACTGTACAGGTCAGAGTTCACTGTACAGGTCAGAGGTCACTGTAC
>NW_013953120.1:235296-237422 GCF_001266775.1 Austrofundulus limnaeus
TGGTTGGTTGGTTGGTTGGTTGGTTGGTTGGGTGGTTGGGTGGTTGGTTGGTTGGTTGGTTGGTTGGTTGGTTGGTTGGGTGGTTGTCCTTTTAGTAAAATATATGATCAACTCCAAGGAAAACATTGAATAAAAACACAGAACTAAACTTCAAGAGATTCAAGATGGCCACCACTGATGATCCACCTGAGCAAAAGCAAACAAACTTTATACACAATGAGCTGAAGTTTTCTTAAAATAACTAAACTCTCAGTTAAATTATTTATTTAATCATCAAACCATCAGATCCTGTTAAGAGAAACAGTGCAGAGTTGCTATAGAAGTCTGGATGTCCAAACAGGAAGTAAATGTGGTATATTTTGTGTACTGTCTCTTTAAGACGAGAGCGAGCAGCAGGCACGCGCACGCTTCTCTTGGGGAGAGCTTCAGTAACATTCGAGCTGTGTGGATCCTCTTTGTTGTCTCTCGTAAATAAACATGTCCAAAGCTGAGGAAACCGCCTCTTCGTCATTCAAATGTTAGACTAGAGTTTTATTGACTTGGGACAAGTCTTCAGGAGGGAGCTCACTGATTTTCCAGCGAAACCAGCAGGAGCAGCAGCCTCAAAGCAGACGGTGAGCAGACAGAGTCCGAGCCACCGACAGCGACCCAGCACCAGACTTGAGCAGAAGTGAGCAGACGAGGGAGAGAGAAGAGTCTAGCAGCTGACAGCCTCCGAACCGAACCGAAACGGAACCAGAGACCCCAACATAAACAACATTAAAAATGTGTTATAAAACTAAAACAGGAAGAGATAAAAGTTTTTTTTAGATGAAAGATTAAAACCACCCTTTGTTGTCTTCTGTTATTTTATGTAACAATTCTTGTTTCTGCAGACTCACAGTGAAGATGGTCTCCAGCTCGTCTTTGTCTATCTTCCCATTCCCATCCTGGTCGAACAGTTTGAAGTACCACTTCAGCTTCTGATTGATTTCTCCTTTCAGCAGCAGGCTGATGGCTGCGATGTACTCTACGAAGTCGATGTAACCATCCTGCAGACAGAAAACAGGGCCTTAAAATCACAACTCAGCATTTAGGTTCTAATTAAACTTGGTCCTTCAAACAGGATCAGCTCTGTCAAAGTTCAGTTTTCTTCAGAGCTGTTTACGATCACTCACCAACATGTAGGTGAGTCTTCTGGATCTGAATAATTAATGTTGGATTTAATTTACCTCCTGATATTTGAATGAAGCTCACAAACATCCAGTGAAATCATGGTTTACAACAGACAAGTTTACAAAACTCTGAGCTTCATTTTGAACATTATTTTAGGACATCCTGCTTGGTGTTTCAGACCCCCTGTGCTGTCCTAAACCTAATCACTTCTGCAGAGAACATCAGAAAGTTCTGGTTTCCACAGCAGACCTGATCCTTTTCCCTCACCTGTGTCCTTAGGTGAGGGCAAAGCTCATGTTTGTCTCACTTAAATTGAAACAGAGCAATAATCCCTCAGAGTGGATCACCGACTAATGAACAGTACCATGGCCACTGGACCCTGAGATAAACAGTTCTGTCAACCAGACATAGTGAATACATTTGACTGGATTTAATGTCTGATCTCTGCTTCATTTCCCCCTGACTGACAAGAACCACAACACCACCTCTGTCCATACATCCAACTGATGCCCAGAGGAACCTCAACATGACTGCTGTCCAAATAACTAACTGGTACCCAGAGGAACCTCAACACAAACACAGTCCAAAGAACCGACTGATTCCCAGAGGAACCTCAACACAAACACTGTCCAAAGAACTGACTGATACCCAGAGGAACCTCAACACAACCTCTGTACAAAGATGCCCAAAGGAACCTCAGCACAAACAATGTCCGAAGAACTGACTGATACCCAGAGGAACCTCAACACAACCTATGTCCATAGAACCAACTGATTCCCAGAGGAACCTCAACACAAACACAGTCCAAAGAACCGACTGATTCCCAGAGGAACCTCAACACAACCTCTGTCCATAGAACCAACTGATTCCCAGAGGAACCTCAACACAAACACAGTCCAAAGAACCGACTGATTCCCAGAGGAACCTCAACACAACCTCTGTACATTCAGTGGGGAAAATAAGTATTTAGT
>NW_013953120.1:238422-241987 GCF_001266775.1 Austrofundulus limnaeus
ACAACCTCTGTCCAAAGAACTGACTGATACCCAGAGGAACCTCAACACAAACACTGTCCAAATAACCGACTGATGCCCAGAGGAACCTCAACACAACCTCTGTCCAAAGAACTGACTGATACCCAGAGGAACCTCAACACAAACACTGTCCAAAGAACTGACTGATACCCAGAGGAACCTCAACACAACCTCTGTACAAAGATGACCAGAGGAACCTCAACACAACCTCTGTACAAAGATGCCCAGAGGAACCTCAACACAAACACTGTCCGAAGAACTGACTGATACCCAGAGAAACCTCAACACAAACACTGTCCAAAGAACTGACTGATATCCAGAGGAACCTCAACACAAACATTGTCCAAAGAACCGACTGATTCCCAGAGGAAGCTCAACACAACCTCTGTACATAGATGACCAGAGGAACCTCAACACAAACACTGTCCAAATAACTGACTGATGCCCAGAGGAAYCTCAACACAACCTATGTACAAAGATGACCAGAGGAACCTCAACACAACACCTGTCCATAGAACCTACTGATGCCCAGAGGAACGTCAACACAAACACTGTCCAAAGAACTGACTGATACCCAGAGGAACCTCAACACAACCCTTTCCCAAAGATTCCCAGAGGAACCTCAACACAACCTCTGTACAAAGATGACCAGAGGAACCTCAACACAACCTCTGTACAAAGATGACCAGAGGAACCTCAACACAAACACTGTCCATAGAACCGACTGATACCCAGGGGAACCTCAACACAAACACTGTCCAAAGAACCAATTTATGCCCAGAGGAACCTCAACACAAACACTGTCCAAAAATCTACTGATACCCACAGGAACCTCAACACAACCTCTGTACAAAGATGCCCAGAGGAACCTCAACACAACCTCTGTACAAAGATGACCAGAGGAACCTCAACACAACCTCTGTACAAAGATCCCCAGAGGAACCTAAACACAAACACTGTCCAAAGAACCGACTGATACCCAGAGGAACCTCTTTACATCTGCTGTCCAAAGAACCAAATATTTTGTGAAATAAGAGTTTGATTATTTACAAACCAGACAGAATTCTGAGCTTTAATTCCTGATTATGTGTCTTCAGACCTAGAAACTCATCTTACCCATGAAGGTTTGTGCACCAAGAAGTGTCAGAATTAATTCAAATAGTTGTTTAAACAGAATAAACTGTATTATCGGTCCCACATCTAAAATGACTAAAAATGTCCAGTAATTATTGACCTGAGGTCTGTCTCAGCTAAACAGGTAATGGGACCAGCATCTACCATAGTCTGTGTGTTGTTGTGGGACCCACCCCGTCCATGTCGAAGGTGAAGAAGACCTGCTCCACGTAGCTGTTGGCATTCTCAGTGATGCCCTTCAGGTTGAGGATGGCCTTCAGCTCGAACAGCGTGATGAGGCCTGACGGGGACTCCCTCATGAACTTGTTGTACCAGTGGTGCATGTCCTCAGCCAGGATGTCATCCAAGTTAGAGCCGTGGTTCCCCATGGCTTCTGGAGGACCAGAAGAGCAGGACCAGAGGCTTTCAGCAGCCGGACACGAGCTGCCGACTTCCTCTCAGTCAGAGTTCGGTAAAGATTCTCTGCAGCGTCTAGTTTCAGGATAAAGATCCAAGAAAAGGTTCTAAAAGGTTGTAGTTGTGGGGCTGATTTGCTCAGGACTGTGTTCTGAATGCTGGGACTCTGGAGGCTCAAAATGAACGTCAGGACTCTTTAACCCCCTTAGGTTCTTGAAGAATCAACAAATCACCAAAAATAACTCCTTAATGAGATAAGTCGCTCTGCTGCAGTTGTCCCAGCCAAGACCGAGCCTGGAGCCACTGAGTTCTGGTTATATAACCGGCTGACCCGCTTCAGACGTAACAGTTTCTCAGATCTGATCCCAAACTAGACCTTTTCCACCTACTCAACCCTGCAAACTTCAGAAATCCCAGGTTCAGGTTCTGGGAAAGGTCCATTGAGTTTTTCTGTCTGTTGGAGGTAAAACATGAAGAACCTCAGTTTCTTCATAAAAACTCTTAGTTTATTCAGTCAGAGACGTTTGAGAAGAAGCGTCAGGTTTTAGATGAGTTCCCTGCTCAGGGTTAGACAGGTGATAAAACGTCACCTGTCTCAGTCTGATCCTAGACCAGCTGAAGGCTTGACTGGTCCAGGTCCACCAGTCTGAGGAAAACTAAGTGAAACTTAAACAGAAAAACCTCTGAAGGAAGGGTCAGTGCAGACATGCTGCCTGTCTGTCTGCTCTGTGATTGGTTGGCTCTTACAGAACAGCCTTCTGGGACATGTAGTGCCACAGGGTCCTGTCTTTGACCTTTTACACTTCATCACTGGAGTAAACGTTGCTGAGCTGTTTCAGGTGTTTCTGGCAGCAGAGCTGAGTTTCCACGGTGGAAACCTCCTGCTGTCGGGTTCTGTTTCAGGCTGTGCCTCAATCCAGGGATCAAACAGATTATCTGAGCCACATTTAGCTGCTGGGACCTTCTTCACACAGTACTTTCTTTTCCAGGGAGAAGTCCCCGCAGATTAGCTCCTCCTGATGGAAGCGTGCCAGCTGTGGGAAATCTTCTTATCTGCACAGAGAGCGCTCAGACCTGACACGCTCCCAACCCCTCTTATAGGAAAACAAATTCATTAATGTACAAAACTTTACATTTTATTTTACAAACAAAACAAAAATGTTGACTGTGAAACCATTTTTGTCCTTCCTGAGCCCCTGTAGGAAGCAGAAATAACTGAACGCTGACTCAGCATTTTACAAAGCTGTGGCTGCAGCGCCACCTGGTGCCAGAAACAGATCAGAACAGAACCAGAGTTTGAAATGGGTTAGAGCAGAACTTCAGCTGTGGTTCTGTTAGCTCTGTTAGCCCTGTTAGCTTTGTTAGCCCTGTTAGCTCATTTAGCTTTTTTAGCCCTGTTAATTCTGTTAGCTCTATTAGCCCTGTTAGCTTTGTTAGCCCTGTTAGCTTTTTTAGCCCTGTTAATTCTGTTAGCTCTATTAGCTTTGTTAGCTTTATTAGCCCTGTTAGCTTTGTTAGCCCTGTTAGCCTTTTAGCCCTGTTAGCTCATTTAGCTTTTTTAGCCCTGTTAAGTCTGTTAGCTCTATTAGCCCTGTTAGCTTTGTTAGCCCTGTTAGCTTTGTTAGCCCTGTTAATTCTGTTAGCTCTATTAGCTCTGTTAGCCCTGTTAGCTTGTTTAGCCCTGTTAGCTTTGTTAGCTCTTATCGCATGTGGCCTCCGACTCTCAGCTACTACCACATAAAACTGAAAAAACGTTGACATTTTGTCTTCATTTAAAGGCAGCCAGATCTAACAGTGTCACTAAAATCCACCCACTGGTCCACAAGATATTTTACTGACACAGCCAGTTTCTGCAGAGGCCAACTAAAAACAAGTAGTTCAGTTTATTTTCATGAGTTTAAACTGATTTAAATTTAACTCAGTTTTTAATAAAGCTCAAATACTAATGAACAATATTAGATTAAAATCAGAATGAAAACTTTATTTCATGTTTGTCTTTTTCATTAACATTAAAACA
>NW_013953121.1:0-3384 GCF_001266775.1 Austrofundulus limnaeus
TCTCTGGACCAACGGCTCAGCCTGCCCCCTCAAACCTGGTAACAATCTCTGACCACCCGTGTGTGACCCTGGATTTGTTGTTGACATTGAGTAAACCCCACAGCAGCATTTCCTCCACTAACAACACCACCCGGAACCAAAACACCGTGGCTGTTGTTTCAACCCGGACCCAGTCCCTCCTGAGAAGGTTGGTGTATTATATTATATTATTTAATAATATAAACTTGTTGTGCCAACCTAACTTCCCATCTCTGTGTGCAGACCTGCTGCTGCCGGAATCCCGTTCTCGACCTCCAATTGCAAATTCTAACAATAAACTTGTTATACCTTTATCTGTGTTTGGAACTACACCCTTTAGGATCCATGCAGATCATCTGGCGCCATCATCTGGTCAAAACATTTATTTCAACAACAAAATTAACTTCTATCAGCTCAGATGTTCCTGTTTTATTTTTTTAAGAAAATACATTTTTGTTGTTTATTATATCCATGTTTCAATTGTTTTGTATTTATACAGCCTGGTTGTTGTTAAAAGTCAGATTATTGTTGATTCAGATTGAGTCCTGGTTCTACAGGATCATCTACCATGTTTCAGAGGTTTCAGCTCCAGCACACCTGTTTTAAAATATCAAGTGATCAACAGACTTCTGCAGAACTTGAAGCAGTGATTCAGTCACTGAATCAGGAACAGGAAAACCTCTGAAACAAGCCGGATGGCCCTTAAGGACCAAGGTTGCACACCGAAGATCTAAAACTAGTGATGATTAAACAGCTTTATCTTTCAGCATATGTTTTATTTAAACTGCTACTATCTGTCTAAATGTGAATTAACAAACAGGGTTTATGTTTCAGAAAAATAATAATAAAGTAATGAATAATGTTTTATTAGAGCTACTTTTAACATCTCAGTAACTTATGACAAAAAAAATCCTGAAAATGTTTAAATGTTTTGAAAAAAGACAAAGTTTTCTCCTTTTTCGAACAAACATACTTTAAAACATTTTGGACAAATTAGAATGATCTAATTAATATAGAAAATCAACATTAAAAAGGAATTTAAAAACTATAAATCCTTAAAAATGTGTAATATTTACACTCAGTGTTTTGGATCATTCAGTCATGACTCAATAAAAGACTCAAACTTTTGAATGGTCCAAACTTTTAGCAGTTAAATCAGTTCATGTGATTATCAGCTAAACTTTGGTTATTTTGCTCATTTCAACTGAATTCACTCTCATAAAAATACAAAATAAGTTAAATCTTTATTAGAAAATATTATGTCTTACTATTTCAATTCAGACAGGAAGTTTGAATCTGGAGGTTCTGTGGTCCACTTGGTTCCTCAGCAGATTAAGCCCTCATGTGTAAAACTGACAGTAAGGATGAAGTGGGGCACAGATCTGGACTGGGGCACGCAGCTGACAGAGCAGAGGGCTGAATGTGAGAGGTGTGGGGTTCTGGTCCCTCCCCTGCAGACACTCCTTCTTCCATTTGGTGCGCCTGTTCTGGAACCAGATCTTGACCTGGGTTTCGGACAGGCGCAGGGTTGAGGCGATGGCGTGGCGCTCCAGCACCGACAGGTAGCGGCACCTCTGGAAGCTGCGCTCCAGAACCTGCAGCTGCTCCAGGGTGAAGGCAGTGCGGATCCGACGACCTTTGACCCCGGAGCTGTGATCCTTTGAGCCGCGCTCCCCTGCTGCCGGACGCTGATCCTGGTCCTTCCTGAGAAGATGAGCACCTGAGGAGGAGGGGAAGTCATGAGCATCAAACCACCAGAATGTGTCCATTCCAGTGTTGTATAAAGTACCACAAAGTAATACATGAGTAAAAGTACAAGTATCTTACAAAAAAATTACTTTGCTGAAAGTTAAAGTTTCCTTTAGGAATATTACTTGAGTAAAAGTCTTAAAGTATCTGAAATTTTTTGTACTTAAGTATTAAAAGTAAAAGTATTGATTTAGAATGAGCAGTTAGATTTTCTGTAAGGACATTTATTAGGAGGTGACCTCCCCCAAAAAATGCAGAAATGACTGTTGTATTAAAATAATTAATTTATGTTAAATTTAGGATGCACTAGTCCAGCTGTTTCAGTTTATATACATATATCAAGGCTGCACAAAGCTTTTACTCAAAACGAAAATCTATCTGAGGGCTGTGGCCAAATGTAATAATATAATTCATGAAATACAAATACTTCTTAAGTAAAGTCCTTTTATTTTAATGATTATGTCCTGCTGGAGTCTGACATGAATTGTTTGTGTACAAACTAATACGTATCAGATTATTATACTTCTCATTAAACCACAGTTAAAATCACTCTATCTAGGAGGCACARTTTATATGGATAGTATTTATTTTTTAAATAACAAGCTGGAATAAAAACAAGCAAAAATGAAATAAAAGTAACAACTTTCTACTTCTTGCCTTTTTAAAAATGTAAGGAGTAGAAAGTACAGATAATTGTGTGAAAATTTGAGAAGTAGAAGTAAAAAGTAGGCTGAAAAATAATTACTCAAATAAAGTACAGATACCCAAAAATTCTACTTAAGTACATTAAAGAAGTATTTGTACTTAGTTACTTTACAGCTCTGGTCTATTCTGGATGTGAAGTCTCACCTGGAGCTGCTGCATCTTCAGCACAGATTCGTTTCCCTCTAGTTGGATTTAAGATGTCGTCCACAGAAAACGGTGTTGTGTGGGTCCGTGGCAGTTTGGCTGCAGCTGGCTGCATGTTGCTTCAGTGTGTCTGCAGGCTGAGCCGGGCCTCGGCTTATATTCCCTCAGCTCTCTTTCACATGTACATGCTCTTCAGAGCGGGGTCATCCGTCTTCAGGGAACAATTGGCTCCTTGGGCCTGAGCGACACGAGCTTTGAGCGAGTCATTTATTACCAGGCATCTGGTCCAAATCTGCCTCTTTCTCTCAATTCATGTTGTCTTTTGTCAATCAGCTTGTAATTATTTGCAAATAGGACACATGAACACTGTTTGTGATGCTAATATATCAACTCATCAAAGGGAAAGTTGGAGCCTTTTACTCTCTTCTGTCCCGACTCCCAAAGGACCATTTCTGGTTTAATTAGGAGCCCCAGACAACTTTATGAGAGCCGTTGACCATCTGATCATTCTCGACACATTTATAATTTTATAGATCAAACCTTTGTAATCAAAAGATAGGAAAGTAATCATGTCTGAGCAGCAAGAGCTCCTTCGAAAATGATTTTCAGTTTTTTTTACTGTAATTACACTGCAAAAACTGTTCATCTTACCAAGTTTTAAAATCTTATATCAGCCAAAAAGTCTTTTTGATCTTGTTTTGAGACTGATTTACTAAACAAGAACTGGTTGTGTAAGAATAATAATCTTGTTTTCAGAATGTGTAAGAT
>NW_013953121.1:5819-7643 GCF_001266775.1 Austrofundulus limnaeus
GGTGTATACCCACAACAGAAATCAATTTGTATACAAGCATGTGATCAATACTACAAATACAAAAGTGATGTAAAAGTAGTATGTTAGCTCATGCTAGCCTGTTGTTTACTTAAAGATTCCAATTCATTTCTCTCTTTCAAATCCATTATATTACCTTTAAATAATTTGAAGACGATAATAATAAGTATTAGAAAATAAATTTGCCTGAATAATTCAGTTGTACTGGTTTTTATGAAATTCAGTATAAACTATACAGTATTTTCTTGTTTACATGAACATGTCCTTTTTCTTTGTGCTGATGTGTATAATAATAAATAATAATATAATAATAATAATAATAACAATATTCCTTTAGTTTTATAATGTCACCTCCACTAAGTTCCCAAAAAGGCCTTGAAAACGCCCGTGGACCACCAGTTGATAATCACAGTTGTAGCTTGTTTGGCAGCTCTGGACACATTTTATTAGTGAGACAAGGCGCAGAAATGTCTCTGTTGATCATAAAGGTTGCAGACCCCTGATTTAGACAGAACGTGTTCTTGTTTTTTGCTTTTTATCTTTGACTTCGGTAGCTTATAATATTTTTTTCCAATTTTCTTCCATGTGCAGAATATTTCTAAACACACAAATGATCATTTTTATGAATAAAGTTGTTCAACTAAATTTGATCAAAATATGTTTCTTTAAATAAAGAAGATTTAAGCAGAATAAACAACATTTAAAAAACATTTATTAGTGTCCATTCCTTTGTTACTTTTTATTGAAGACTGCTGATGATGCATGAAAGCCTGTTTTCAGGAAGTATATTTATAATCTGATAGAGGTGAATATTCATTAAAACATATAAAAGGATGTTTAAATGAATGCACCCTCTGTCCTGTGACGTTTTAAACTCAGATCACATCTGATTGTGCGATGAGATGACTCTCAGCTACTACCACACTAAGTTTGATCTCAGCATCTGTGAGTCAGAGACAAACTGTGTGGTGCTTATCTTGAATGAGGTGATGTGGATGTACTGAAAATAATTTCTTTCTGAGGTACCCACTTCCTCCTAAGTCCAACATGGCTGCCATCTGTCCAGGAAGTAAATAGTTTCAATAAAAAAATGTTTTATTTTCACTTCTGTCGGTTTCAATAATAATAAATCAGTTCCACAAACTGTTAGAAAATACAATATGTTGTTACAGAGCTTGACTGGATGAAACACAGAAAAATCCAGTGTTACCAACATATAATTCTAATAATAGTTAGCCTGGTTACTGAGGATAAACAGCCGGAACAAGAACATTCTCAGTGTTTGATTTGGCCATTTCAGCTCCTCCATCTGAAACACATTTTGTGTCAGTTTGAACTAAAACCTCTTTAGATTTTGAAGTGGGGAATGCCACATTGGTCTAAATAAATACAATTTACTGAAATTAAACCATGTGAAGCTCTTTTGCATGGATGTGAAACCTTGAAACGACACACAATTGTTTATAAAACATGAGATGCTCTGTTCCTTCCTACTGGTCTGAAAGTGTTCAGAAAGAAGCTGAGACTAGTTTTTGTCAGGATCTGTGTTTTTACTGCTTTATGTTCTGTTGCTCTATATTCATACTTTGTGGTTGTTATGGCAATATTTATTTAACAACAGAGACAGAAATACGCTGGTCAAGAATGAAGGTACTCCGTGGGATGATCAGCTGAGTTTTATTGCAACAACAGGAAACACAGAGAACGTGGCCTGTCTCTGTGCCTCTCTGTCTGTCTCTCCACACTGCTCACTGTCTAACTCTCTTCACTGCCGAACTCTGTGTCTCGAGAGGCCTCATATACAGT
>NW_013953121.1:7660-19078 GCF_001266775.1 Austrofundulus limnaeus
GTTATACTGTCAGCTATCATTATGTGATAGTGAATAACCAATCAGAATGTGCCTCGTTCTGGTATATGAAGTAGGTCAGCTTGAAGATGACGTCGAAGGATATCACAAGATATGAACAAGTGTTCATATCTTCAGGAACAGGAACAAGTGGTCAGTGTCAAGGTGATACAGATATAAGTATTCCACAACAGTGGTCTACAAGGATTTTTTTTACATCAGCTTCCTTTTTCTCAGTCATCCATTCACAGAGTTGTAAAGTAACTAAGTACAAATACTTTGTTACTGTACTTAAGTAGAAATTTTGGTTATCTGTACTTTACTTGAGTAATTATTATTCAGCGTACTTTTTACTTTTACTCATTACATTTTTTCACAATTATCTGTACTTTCTACTCACTACATTTTTTTAAAAAAGGTAAGAAGTAGAAAGTCGTTACTCCTATTTTATTCTGAGTTGTTATTACTTTAAAAAATACTATCCTGATAAAATGTGTCTCCTGGATAGAGTGAATTTAATTGTGGTTGGATGAGAAATATAAATATGTACCATTATGACACACTATTAGCTTGTACACAACCCATCATCAAAAATAATTTTTGGAGAAGTCACCTTCCAATAAATGTCATTTTGGAAAATCTAACTGCTCACTTTTACTCAGTACATTTACTTTTAATACTTAAGTAGATTTTGTGTCAGAAATTTATTTTTGATACTTAAGTACAAAACACATCAGATACTTTAAGACTTTTACTCAAGTAATATTTTTAGAGAAGACTTTAACTTTTACCAAAGTATTTTTATGATAAGATACTTGTACTTTTACTCAAGTATCACTTTGTGGTACTTTATACAAACTGTCCATTCATCTGTCGTCGCTCACCTGTATGTATTTTCTCTGCAGTCAGTCATTTTGGTAAGTTTATTGTCTGGTATATTTTGGTTTTGAATGTACCTGTGCGTAAGTCCTTAGCTTTTATGTATCACTGAAGTGCTAGACACTTCTGTATTTCCTTCTAATTCACAACCTAAATGTAGTAAAAACATGTAGTGCATGTTTGATTTAAAATGTTCAACAAGTCAGACACGACCTTTCTGTAACTTAGTCCTGATGTGACAGATGGCTCTCCTCTGGAACAGGAAAGGGGAGGATGAAACAAGCATTATTTTCTAACTAGGACTGGAGGCCATTTACTGCAGCTCCCCGAGAGGCCGTCAGGATCCTGGTGCTTCTTTGTGTGACGACTGCCGGCGCACTTGTTTTTGTGTTCAACATGTTTTTATTGGTATTGGAACGAGCCCGCAGACGTCTTCATAGCTCTGAGATACACGGGGTGGTCTAAAATGTTTTTATTGCTCTTTACTGAAGAGCAGTAAACAGACAGTTGCATCAGGATGTATGGTGCTAGATGTACATTTCTAAACAGAAGTGTAAATGTTCAACTATCTGATAACACTGGTGGAATGTTTAGCTCAACATCTGGACCTTGACAAAATTACATCTGTCCTTACAGGTAACGTTTGAAGTGATGAACGATACAGCTGAAAGCAGAGGCAGGTGATAAAAGGTCTTGCCTGACATGTAGACACTGTGTGGGTTCTTGGTTTTGTAGTTGAATGTTTAATTCAGATATGTTTCACTGTGGGATTCTGGACCATTTCCACAACATCCAACAAATCATAAAAAACAGTTATAAGAAAATCCTGGAGCCTTGCTGAGGCCCGTGGAGTCTGATGCACTAAAGTTTAAAGATTTTCACTTTTAATACTTCATTTTTACAGAAACTTGAAACCCTCTATACTTTCTAGGAAATAAAAAGTTTAATTTGAAACGATTTCCCAATTTAACAAGCTTAATTCAACCAAATGCAGTGGCGCACCCAACATAAATGCATCTGTGAGTCACAGATGCATTTCTAAGGCATCTTGGGAGGAAAAAAAACTCATAGAGAAATCAGAAAGGAGGCAAGGAAGCAGAAGCCATAATGATGTATTTATCTTAGATAGATTTTTTTAATCTTACACAAAAACTAAATGAAAATTATGCAACTGTTCCCTGTCAGTACCGACTTCTGCAGCATTGTTTTTGTGCCACCAGGGGGCACTGTTGCCTCTAAACACTTCAGTTATTATTTTTAAAGTTACCTTCTGTCCTTACAGTTATATAATTATTAATGCTGTCAAATGACATGGAGTGCATTGCAATATACATATTCAGCCGTAGTAAAGTCACTGTTTGTAAAAGAAAAGAAAAATTTTAGATTAGAAAAGATAGATTCGTGATTAATCGTGATTAAATTTTTTAATCTATGCCCAGCACTAAAATTAATCAATATAATTTAACTCGATTAATTTCGCAGCCCTGATAATTATAAAATATGTCTACAATTAAACCTAGTTTACTGTTGCGTTTGGTGATGCTCAATATGCATAAGGTGGAATTTCGGGCGGGGTGGGGGTCTGTCTGTAAATGACAACTCTTTTGTAACATAAATGAGAAGAAGACATACAAACAAGAGAAAACCAGCCTGAGACTGCCACATTAAACAACACCAAGTGTACTTTTTATCCTGCCATGAAAGTCATAGAGAACTCTGATGTCTGGTCCACCATTATGTCCACCTTCAGTAATGTGTGGCCCTTTTTTGTTTTCTGGTGAATGTCTGTGCTTTTTTGGGTTGTTTATTTCAGCCCTGCAGTCCACAGGGTTAATATTTTTGGAATTCAGTGATGTTAGTGTGTGTTTGCTTTTAGAGGGGTTATGAACTTCTGTGCAGACTCAGAAATACAAATCTTGTGACTACTTCTGAAACTAATATGTTTTTAGCCACTGCTTCAACTCTGTACACAACCCATTCCACAATTTCATAAATACTTCTAAACACTTCCAGCTCAAATTCGGTGTGGTAGTAGCTGAGTGTCACTCCCAATACTATGAGTGAGTCATTGTATATAACATTATTTTCAGGGTTTAACCAAGTACAGACACCGTACTTTATCATTTCTCAGAATACAGTCAGATGCTAATAATTTTATGTTATAAGTAGGGATGCAAGATTTATCGGCATATATCATCAGTCCGATAAGTAAAACTGGGCCGATATTAATGCTCAATATCGATTTCCTGCTTGTTGCTGTTAGTTGTCTGTTTTAGGAGGGGAGAAGATTGGTCAACTATCTGTGTGATGATGATAGTGATGCTGTGCACCCAGGAATAACTGAAGTAGAGAGCCATGTTAGCAGTGTTTTCATTTATTTACAGTACTGGAAAAAAAGACACATGTATTTGTGCGTATATGTGTAAATGGTAAAAGGAAAGTGAGCAAACCTGACAGCTGGTAAAAAATATTAATACTTAAGTGTACTCACAGATTAATATTCAGTCATAAATGAAACTAACCCTCTAACGTCAGTGGCTATACCTGCTACAATGCAGCAGCCACTAGGACTGATTGTTGCCAAAAGAAACTGGAAGTCTTCTGGTCCTCCTTCATTGTGGGTCACTGACATGTTGTCCATTATACAAATGACTGGACTTCATAAAGGCTCCAAAGATACTTTTCTGTGTTACTGGAATCCCTTCCTAGAACCTTTTGCAAGGACCAGATTACGCTAAACAGACTCTAATTTTAAAAACTCCCTTTGCCACATTTGTACATGTGTGTGAGTGTTTACTCCATGTTAACTACAATGCTTAATGCATGAATCTGTGCATCTGGGCCCAGTTTGTTTGTTTATTTGTCTATTTGTATGTTCTATACTTTGAAAAGTAAAAAAAGGTAACTCAGAGAGAAGCAAGATGTGTCACTGGTGACGGCTCTGTCCACCAACACCATTTGTGTTATGTTTGGATACAAAATAAAAATTAAATAAAAATTAAATCTAAAAATCAGACACTCAAAAATGGTCTAATTGACATTTATTTAAACTTCTCACTCTTGACTGGAATAATCCCAGTAAAATATTACAAATTCAGTGTTGGTGCAGAAGAGTCACAATTAAACCAGAAACATGAGTTTCTATCAAACACATTGCGGTAAATAGTTCAATTGTCCACATCTTTTATCTGTCCTGAACAAATGGTAACGTGTCATGTGGACTTATTTCTCAGTCCATGAGGGCTTCTTAATGCTGGAAATCAATTGGAAGGGTGATGTCAAGCCTTCCATCTCTCTGTCACGCAGGCTTGGATTTCCTTTCAAGTTTGTTGCAGATAACCAGAAACATCTTCATTAAACTGGTCTATGAGCTGAATGACGTTGTTCATGATGGACTCACAGAACTCTCAGAACTGCCTCTCAGACTTGAGAGAATCAACAAACTCCTGAGTTTTCTCAGCAACTATCTCATGAGTATCGCCTGTCTCTTCCAGCAGTGCATCAAGACTTTCCATATCTTTCCAGAATTCCACCACTTCCTCAAATACCTCTTTTAACACCAGTTTTGACCTCATTCTCTATCTAGCTTCCAGTCATCACCTCACCATTGCAATTTCAGTGTTGGCTATCTGTCCTAAAAGGTAGTTGACGTTCACCTCCATATTCTGATAGATAATCTGGATGGTTACATCCAGCACATCAGCAATGATGTTGGTCAGCCTCTTTATGAGCTCAGGGAGAGTAATCATCTCATCAGACCCAGGCAATCTGAAGCGAGTCTCTCGAGCATCAAGGAAGGTCTGAACAGTTTTTTGGTACCGTACAACAGGGTTCCTGAAAAAAAAAAAAATCAAAATCTGACTCATTTGAATGTCACAGTTGACAGCAACATTGTCTGTATTCATTGATGGAGAGTTTCAGTAACTCCACACTCCCTGTGATATGATTTGTCAGCAAATTCTCTAAATGAAGACATGATGGAGGTTAGTCTGTCTTGAGCTCAGAAACCATTGCCTTAGTAACCTCAAAGTCGGTCTTATCTGCATCCTTAGAAGATCTGACTTTCAAGATGTCAACATCACTCTCCAGAGCACTCTACAAAAAGGAATTACAAAACTGTTTACGTATATTTTTTATTTCCAAATGTAAGTTTTCATTGCATCTAAAATAAAAAAATCAAACAAAAACTCATAGGATATCATCTTGCTGAAATGGGTCTCTGTAATTAAGCTGAAGACCAAGGAACCCAACAGTACACTGAGGCAGTAATAGCATCTCTGTTGGTCGGGTCAGAGCATTTCCATTATGTGTTTTCAAACTTGCATCATTTTTCTAACACACAGTTGGTTTTTAGAATGCTTATTTTTTTATTTGCAGTGTATTTTTCATGTTTTTGGGTTTGCATTTTGAAGTTAGCAACATTTTCTAACTTGCAGCCAATATTATGAATGCAGCATTTTATTTTATTTTTTTATTGTTTTTTGTTTGTTTGTCGGCCGCCGCAGTATTTATTTATTTATTGGTCCATTTATATATTTCTGCTTTTATTTCTACTTATTCGGTCCTCCACAACATGCAGAGTTGTAAAGTAACTAAGTACAAATACTTTGTTACTGTACTTAAGTAGAATTTTTGGGTATCTGTACTTTACTTGAGTAATTATTTTTCAGTCTACTTTTTACTTCTACTTCTTACATCTCTACACAATTATCTGTACTTTCTACTCCTCACATTTTTAAAAAGTAAAGAAGTAGAAAGTCGTTTCTTTTATTTATTTTTTCCTTGTTTTTATTCCAGCTTGTTATTATAAAAATAAATACTATCCATATAAATTGTGCCTCCTAGATAGAGTGAATTTAATTGGTTGAATGAGAAGTATAAATACTATATATAAAAAACTCTGATACCATATTAGTTTGTACACAAACAAATCATGTCACACTCCAGCAGGACATAATCATTAAAATAAAAGGTGTGTACTTAAGAAGTATTTGTATTTCATGAATTCTATTATTGCATTTTGAAGAAAACCTTTGGGCAGCCTTGATATATGTAAATAAACTGAAACAGCTAGACTAGTGCATCCTAAATTTAACGTAAATTAATCATTGTAATATGATATATTCATTTTAGCATTTTTTTTTTGGGGGGGGGGGGTCACCTCCTTATAAATGTCCTTACAGAAAAATCTAAGTGCTCATTTTAAATCAATACTTTTACTTTTAATACTTAAGTATAAAAAATAACAGATACTTTAAGACTTTTACTCAAGTAATATTCCTAAAGGAGACTTTAACTTTTACCAAAGTAATTTTTTTGGTAAGATACTTGTACTTTTACTCAAGTATCACTTTGTGGTACTTTATACAACACTGACAACATGTCTCTTTGACAAAGCTGCTGACTCCTGCAGTTCTTCCAGGATCCTGTGGTGTCACTGTTTCCCCTGCCGCATGTTCGGTCGCCGGAAGCTGAAGTCTCGCGATACGTTAGATTTTCGAACATGGCGTCGGAAGCAGAGGCGGGCACTGCTGTAGTGACAGAACAGGAGCCAGGAGGAGGGTAAAACTGCTTAATCTGTACTGTTTTCATTTATTGTTAAAGTGTGAAGTACACATAAGATAATCTGTGTAAAGCTAACTCTCGAATTTGCTTTGTTTGTCTGTAAGTATTGTTGGCAGACAGGCTAACTAGTAAACAACGTTAAAGCGGAGCTCGCTGCCTTTGTTTTCTCTGTAAATAATAATCGGACGGATAAAATGCACAGGTCCGGAATAGAACCTTTTTTTGTTTTGTGAATTAAAGTTTACGACTGGTTTTTTTTTTGCCTTTACGTTCTCCTCA
This sequence comes from Austrofundulus limnaeus, assembly GCF_001266775.1. Lineage (NCBI taxonomy): Eukaryota > Metazoa > Chordata > Actinopteri > Cyprinodontiformes > Rivulidae > Austrofundulus > Austrofundulus limnaeus. The sequence goes on from NW_013953121.1 coordinate 14,381, forward strand.
ATTAAGCCTTTGATTTAAAATTTGAATATTATCAAATTAGAACACTTATTTGCCTTATTTTATCCAAGTTAAGTTTTAATGTTTCGTATTTCTAGGAATTATTAAGCACGTTTTGATACGATTTTATTTTAAAGGAACAAAGCAAAACAAACCATCCAACTAAGAAAATTTAACAATGATCAAAAACTGCTCAAAAAGGAGAAGGGCAGAGACAAAAGCTTATTTCAGTTCATTACACATTTTTTCTACCTGTTTGTGAATCCCCCCCCCCCCCCATTTATCCTGTTTTTACAAATGCATATTTTGATTTTGTAACATTAAATAATATACGTGTATACAAACATTGTATACATAATACACCCACATGTTTTGCAGTAGTTTTTCAGTCAAAGCCCATCTTCTCTTTCCTTTAAAGCACATGTTTATGCAGCTGTTTAAACTGAGTTTCATCAGTTCATGAGTCCATTCACAGCTTCACTCCACATAGACACAAACATAGTTTTAGTGTTGTGTTGTTCAAACACCAGCAGGTTTTAAATTTAGCTCAAAATCTATCGCCCATCCCTTTTAAAATGTTGTCAGGAAGTAAGATTGTTTAGTTGCTTTATGGAGTTGTGTGAAAGTGAACCAGGTCAGTAAATTTAAATTTTTTGATTTTAAGTAAGAATAGTGCATTTGTATAATTTCTGTAGTATTCTGTCACCTCTTAGATAAAATTGTTCATCATAAAGTAACAAGTTAGCTGTCTGTTTTTGACAAATGAGTACATTTTTACACACAAGTAAACTCCTACATGATGCAGATTTTTTTAATCAGTTATTGTAAGGTCTGTTTAAAGGAGGGCCATCTTAAAATCTTCTGGTCTCACCTGAATTTTAGGGAATCTTCCTTTGGGGATCTACCTGCCAGCATGGATACAGAGTCATCAAATGGCAAGGATGGAACGGTAACTGATCTATTAATATTTAAGTATTATGAGTTTGTTGAACACACAAACTCATGATAAAACTAATGATAAGAATATTCTTCCTTAGATTTTTTTGAGCATTTACTGGCAAACAAAGGATTTAGATCCCTAACATTAGCATCACATTCGGTAATCACTTTAGATAATTAAAATTAGCATTAAAACTAAAAATTTACTGTGTTCAATGAGTCAGAAATATCATTATGTGTTTGTTTACATCTGCATCAGCTTGTTCAACCACGAGTTCTGGATGTATCTTTGGGTACAACTAGGAATCCTAATGTGAACTCTTAGTCCACCTTAAAGGATTTTATTTTCATTTGGTCAGATCACCCACCTCTACGGTGTGGTCATCTCTGCATATCACCTTTGCAAACGAGTGTTTTGTTTTCCGCAGGAGGCTGCTGGTGAAGGCTCTGAAGTCGCCGATGCTCTCACTGGATCTGGAGATGAGGAGAGCGGGAGGCAGCTCGGGGAGGTGGAGCTTCAGTGCGCCTTGTGCATGAAGTGGTTCACCGCGGATACGTTCGGCATCGACACTGCGTATGTGTATTCAGAACGTTAAATCTGTAAATCTGCAGAACGATACCGTTACCTGCTCTCCTCCTCTTTCCCAGAACCTGTCTCCCCTTCATGACCAACTACGTGTTTCATTGTAACGTCTGTCATCACAGCGGGAATACGTACTTCCTCAGAAAGCAAGCAAGTAGGTGTTCTGTTTACTGTAACGTCATCACTGTTTTATTTGTACTCATTTAGTGATTGGAACTCTTTAACCGCCCTTATTTGTCTGTCAGACCTGAAGGAAATGTGCCTCACAGCCTTGGCAAACCTTACATGGCGATCTAGAACACAAGATGAGCACCCAAAGACCATGTTCTCCAAAGACAAGGTAGACCTGACACTATTAGTCTAATCAGTACATAGTTTATTATTTTTGTAAAACAATAATTTAAGAGAACTTGCATTGTTCGTCACATGAAGTTGTTTTCATGTACTTGAAAAGAAAGTTTTGTTTTTGGTTGTTGCAGGATATCATACCATTTATTGACAAGTACTGGGAGTGCCTGACAACTCGTCAGAGACCAGGAAAGCTCACCTGGCCCAACAACATAGTGAAAACCATGGTAATTTAATATGTTTTGGATCACTTTGAAAACTTTGTACACAGCCTCCATCAATCTGATGAGTCGTTGCTATCATCCAGTGTTCAGACTGCATTATAGTACTTTAACATACCGTATTTTCTGGACTATAAGTCACAAAAGTAAAAATATGCATCATGAAGAGAAAAAAAACACAGATAAGTCGTACCTGAGTATAAGTCGCATTTATTTAGAAATGTATTTTATAATGTCCAGGCTTAATTAACATTATGTAACAAACCAGCCAGTGCAAAAAGCAAATTACAGTTCACCACAGCTTCACTGATCTCACTCCACATCACTGAATCCGTTAGTCTTCATCCTCGGTGTCGCTTCTGAACAACTCCGCCAACTGCAGAGGAACAGGAAGTGCTGCCGTCATCTCATCTTCTGCAGGGCTGTCATCAGACTCAGCTTCAGTTCTTGTTATTCCAGCCTTTCTGGATCCTGACAGGATGGTTTCAACTGTCACAGAAGTCCACGCTTTGTCGATCCATCCAGTCCAGTCTTTCACAGTTTTCTTTATATTGTCAGAATCTGAACCATCAGGTACGAACCAGAGGAGGCAGCATTTAGTTTCTTTAACTCAGGACTGAAATCAATTTGTTGCAGCCTTACTAAGAGTATGAACGTTTATTTAACGCTAATGGTTTTACACTTATTTATACATTTTATTAATGTAGTTTGTTAATTGTATTTTCTCTTCTCTGTAAAGGATTTTTGGTTGCTCTGTGTGCTAATTGTTTCAGACGCAACAATTTGTAATTTTTAAAAATTTTTTAATTTATTTTCTAGAGCAAAGAACGGGATGTTTTCCTTATGAAGGAACACCCTGACCCTGGCAGTAAAGATCCTGAGGAGGAGTACCCAAAGTTTGGTCTTCTGGATCAGGTATTGATACCTTTAGATATTACAGTATAAGCCACACACAGCAGACTGTGAACATCCGTACAGAAGAAAAAAAAAGCTGCTACCTCTGTGATTAACCTCTACAGGATCTGGGAAATATTGGACCTTCGTATGACACTCAGAAACAAACCACTGGAACTCCCACAACTGGAGGGCTTAATGGTAAGAAACCAGTTAATATCCAAACTGGAACCAAACCACTTCAAACATAGAGTCCAGTACTCTTCAAACATAGAGGGAGTACTATGACGGGAAGGGCGGATGCTTTAGTTGATTTGTGTACCTCTCTGAGACCGGTGTGGTTACAGAACTGAGTTAGCATGTATGTGTGAAGCTGGTGCTTTCACCTCTTTATCAAACACATCTAAATTTACTTTGTGACTCTGCACAAGCACACACACGCAGCAAACTGCTTCTGGTTTGAAAATAAGAGTTCTTAAAATAGAAAAAGAGAGCAGGTTTCACAAAGTTGTCTTTTTTGTCAGTAAAACTAACTTGGTGAGTGAAGATGCTTTGTTTGATGGTTTTGTTTTGGGTGCTGTGGTACTGTATTTTTGGAGCCTGATTCTTCACAATAAGAGGTTTTACCATTGACTTGAAAGCTCTGCCTACACATCCTTCCTGAGATTGTTATATTGTCAGTTACAGTTTAACATACCATAATAACTAAATGAACTTAAATTTATTTCTTTTAAAAATTCACATTTTTACAGGAGCAATGTAAAAATTATGTGAACCAATCAGCACCTGAAACAGGGTTCCTGCAGATCCTTAAAAAGTCTTAAAAGTCATTGAATTCATCAATCCAAAATAAGGCCTTAATTAGCCTTAAAATGTCTTAAATCAATCTTTCAGAAGTTTTAAAAATGTTAACACATTGTAAATAGGATGACTGTAATTCATCTCAAATAATAACATTATTGGTAACATTAATTTTTTTAAATATTCACATGCAGACATTCCCGTTTGACATCACTTCCTGTTACTTCACATGCAAATATCTCAACAACTGAGCATCGTGAAATTTGTTTTGTAATATGTAAATAATGCTGTCTTTCCAAAAAAGCATTCACTTTTCTTACATAAATTGATGTCACATGCACTTTAAGGTTTCATCTACAGCAAAATGGGGTTAAGACCCCACTGTGGGTCCTAAAACAACAAATTTTGTTTTGTTAAACTGACTGCTAAGAATGTTTTGGCTATATTTAACGAAAAAGCAGTTAGATATGGATAAAACAAGTGGTCTATTAGCAAAATATGTGAATACTTAAACGAAAAATACTTTTGTTCATGAGTTGCTGCTACAGTTTTTTTTGTCATTTGTGTTTATTATGAAATTGGTCTTAAATTTAATTTCACTTGGCATTAAAAAGTCTTTAAAAGTCTTAAATTTAACTTGCTTTAAACTGCAGGAACACTGAAAAGAAGACTATCAAACATAATTTTTAAAAATCACGAAACTGTCTCATTAGTTTACATGGAGAGTCAGGACTTAAAAACTGGACTACAGTCGGCCCATTACAGGGCGTTCGTCCTTTGTGGCTTCAATTTCTGGCTTCTGGTTCCATCTCTAGTCAAAATATACAGTGGTTTGCAAAAGTATTCATACCCCTTGAACTTTTCCATATTTTGTCACATTACAACCACAAACATAAATATATTTCACTGGAATTT
>NW_013953121.1:25393-32568 GCF_001266775.1 Austrofundulus limnaeus
GTATGTATGGATCACTTGGGTTGTTACCGACATCTGGTGAAAATTTCATGTCATTAGCACCTCTAGTAATATATTTACTGAGAAAAATGTTGACCTGTTCAATACTTATTTTACCTGCTGTATTTATTTATTTGCTGCTGGCTTTTCACTCGATACTAATATCTAACTTATCTGCTTTGCTTTTCTATGGTTTTGTTTTTAACAAACTTTTAAATAATTTTTACTGATGTGTAGTCAAATCTGTCAAAATCCATAATCTATGAAGATTTATGAAAAAAAAAACATTTATTGCACTCTAATTCAAATACTGTATTTCAAAATGACCAGGAAACTCAACTTTAGCATTCTGTTGGGCTAATTGAGGCATAACCTTTTATATTAGGTTATTTTTTGAATCAATTCAGTTTTCTCAGTAATTAAATACTTAGATTAATTGTTCAGCTGTTGGTGGCATTCTTCAAGAATTCACACTGCCTCTTGTGATTTGTTTTTTAATTTCATTGCAATTTCTAATAAGTGCTACAAAAAACCCTGCTAGTTTAATTAGTGGGAATCTAACCTGTAAACTTTAACATTTAAATCAGAGAAGTTATAATATTAATAATAATATAAGTAATAATCATCACAGAGAAGAGGCAACATAAGAGGCTGCTGGTGTTTGGAAAATGCCATGCTAACTAATTCCTGCCTTTGTGCTTGCTGCCCCCTTCCCGTGTCGACCTAATAACCTGCTCTATATATATATATATATATATGTGTGTGTGTGTGTGTTTTCAGTGGCAGGTTATCAATGGTAAGACATAAAAAGTCAGTTTGTGTCAAAGCACTGCCCTGCAAAAGTAGTCCCTCCCCGTTGTTGCATTACAATCTACACTTTGGTAAACAGAGAAAAACATGCCAAAGAAAACTATAAAAATCTGATGTTCTAAGTTGGGACGTTGTGTCAAACATAAATTAAAACAGAAAACGATGATTTGCAAAACCTTTTCAACCTATATTCAATTGAATACACTGCAAAGACAAGATATTTAATGTTCAAACGGATAAACTTTATTGTTTTTTTTGCAAATATTCACTCATTTAGAATTTGATGGCTGCAACATGTTCCATGTTTACCACTGTGAATTATTTATCGGTTGAAAAGGATTTGCAAATTGTTGTATTCTGTTTTTAGTTATGTTTTACACAACATCCCAACTTCATAGGATTTGGGGTTGTATGTGGTGCTGTCAATGTTGATGCAACTAATTAAATGGATATTCCAGTCAAATTGATGTGAGATTCTACAGAAAGTTTGTGAATAATTAATGTCTTACCGGTTGTAGATGGCTCTTTGAACAGCCTCAGTTTGGAGAAATAGGTTTACTCTGAACGCAGTGGATCACTGCTGTCTTAAAACTGCTCGGTTCATACATTTTCATAGATCTAAAGATAATTTTTGAAATATATGATGATTTCTGTAGGAATCTGTGGTTTGTGAACAGAACAGCAGCTCTGAGCTGTAATTCTTCTGGTGCAGCCTGGGGTCTGGCAGAAAGTTCACCATTTTTCTGTCGAATTAACCCACTTTATTTATAAAACACATTTAAAAACTAATAAGTTGTCGCTAAATTGCAACAATAATAAAATAAGACAAAGGCAAAATAAAGATTTATGAATATCGTGTCTTAATAGACAGATGGTTAACTGTTGCAGTTTGTCTTTAAACAGAGAAAAACTAATGTTTCTTTAGTAAACTTTCCTACAAACTGTTTTCAAATACCTAAAGAGTTTAAACTTCTTTTAATGGATATTCTCTTGTTGCTTCAAATAACTAAAGAAAACCACAGAAACAGAGAATCGTCTTACAGTCTTCTACAGTCTGCTGTGATAGATGTAAAACAAAATGCTTTGATGATTTACAAACTTAAAACAAAATGAAGTGAGGTCTGTGGAGCTGCTTTGGATCTAGTTCAGTTGCTGTATTAATCAGTCAAGTGTGTGTGAGAGCATGTCTTTACACATCTGTGTGTGTTTGGTTTGCTATTGTGTCTGGTCCTTTTAAAGGTGCTCTGGCTCCTGGACCAGGAAAAGGAAGAGGAGCCAAACGTAAGCAGCAGCAACAACAGGAGGGTACAACTGCAGGAGCAACGAAGAGAACCAGGAGGTAAAAATAAATTTGCAATCAACTGTTGGACTAGGATTAAATCTTTACTGACTGATCATGACTAAAGTCACTCAAGACACCTTGGTTCTCTCACCAACGATATTTAATTGTAGCACAAGGCTAATTAGGAAATTATTACAGAGAATACTAAAGCTATTGCTAAACATCTGTAATTACATCACTGAGTTGTTTAAAAACCTGCATCAATTCATCAACATCACCAGGACAATTAGTCAGCTACAAACCTCTGTTAAATGTAAACATGTTACCAGTTAGTGTTTTTTTTTTCATTAGTGTTATAGATTATTTATAGATTATTAATACAGGTTTTCAATTTTAAACTATTTAAATGTCCCACTTTTTCTTAAGTCATGCAGTAAAATAAATATATTTATTGTGCACAAAATTAACTTTTACTATGTTTTCATCTTTTGTAGTAAGAGACTTTCTTTGAATCTGCATCTGAAGTTTTTAAGTTGGCACCTAAATGTTTCTAGCCTGGTTTAAACCAGACCCTGTCCTTCACTTTGCTTCGTACGAGGGTCTGGACTTGATGCACAGACAAGTGATTCTTGCAGGAGGCATGGCCTCTGCTGAAGTTTAAAATGATTGGCTGCGATGTATGTCGCTGTGACGGAGGCTAAGCTAAGAAGCTAACCGAAAATCACGTGTGCTGTAAACAACCCTACTGAGAGGAGAGAAGTACGGAGCCGAACGAGACGACTGTAAATGAGAGCTGCTGCTTTGTCAGACAAATTTATTTTAATTTGGAAGTTTTATCAACACAGACTTGGCTTCATTCACTTCCTCCACTGTCGTATGCTAAAATAACTAGCAGACACTGTGCAGAAAGTCGATGTCGTTCAAAACTCCTCCTGTTTGCTGATTGGCCCAAGTAAAATAAACTACAAGCAGACACTGCAGAAATTTAACGTTCTGTTCTCTGATTGGCCCGGCTAAAAATATGCCAGTGAAATCCATCTCAATGGGAGAAGTCCCAGACGAAGCAGTGAAGGGAAACTAGAATTGAGCAGAGCTGCGTAGGAAGGCAAGGGCCAGGCTAATATGTTTCTACTGAGTGCTAAAGAAATTACACACATTTGTTTTTAAAATCATGCTGATAAAAACAATTTTAGTTTAGGAGACAGCACTGCCGCGGAAACAGTCATGGGAGAAAGAAACTCAACTTTTTTCAGAAATAGAATTGTTCATATCTCTGCAAAATAAATATCTTCATCAGGCTGATCAAAGTGTTCAAATCTAACCTCAGATGTGTGTATGTATACACTCACCGGCCACTTTATTAGGTACACCTGTCCAACTGCTCGTTAACACTTAATTTCTAATCAGCCAATCACATGGCGGCAACTCAGTGCATTTAGGCATGTAGACATGGTCAAGACAATCTCCTGCAGTTCAAACCGAGCATCAGTATGGGGAAGAAAGGTGATTTGAGTGCCTTTGAACGTGGCTAACATGCTAACAGCAGGTAACAATAATTATCATGTCTTTCTTTCCGTCATGGCAGTGATCCTTTGTTCTCGGCTCAGCGGTTGCCTCCACACGGTTACCCTCTGGAGCACCCGTTCAATAAAGATGGGTATCGTTACATCCTGGCAGAACCCGATCCTCACGCTCCAGACCCAGAGAAACTGGAGCTGGATTGTTGGGCCGGCAAACCCATTCCTGGTGATCTGTACCGGGCCTGTCTGTATGAAAGGGTGCTGCTAGCCTTACACGACAGAGGTACTTTAAAACCAAGCAGTCCTTTTCCAGAGTTGTGACGTTTGTCTGCAGTGGAAACGGTTTTATTTAGATCTTGATTCATGCGCTACACGGTCTGTTACAGCACCTCAGTTGAAGATCTCAGACGATCGTCTGACAGTGACGGGAGAGAAGGGCTACTCCATGGTCCGAGCCTCTCACGGTGTGCGGAAAGGCGCCTGGTACTTTGAGGTTTCAGTGGATGACATGCCTCCAGAGACTGCAGCCAGGCTCGGCTGGTCTCAGCCTCTGGGTCAGTCCTGCTTCACATTCACTGACACATGCTGTGATATTCTACCTCCTCTACATCAGCTAGGGATTATTGCATTTTTTTATTGTCAGAGGACTTCCTTACATTTTTCCACTGGCATGTTTCAGGTAACCTACAGGCACCGCTGGGCTACGACAAGTTCAGTTACTCGTGGCGCAGCAAGAAGGGCACTCGCTTTCACCAATCGATGGGCAAACATTACTCCTCAGGCTACGGCCAGGGGGACACGCTGGGTTTCTTCATTGAGCTGCCTGACGGCACAGAGACAGCCAAGGCCCTGCCTGACACCTACAAAGACAAGGTAAACTCAGTGAGACCCACCTCTGCCCAGCAAACTGCACAAGACTTCATCCTGAAACTGTAGAAACACAACTGGATACTTCAAATGGAAGTTCTGATTAAACTTTGCTGTCTATATATTCAGCAGCAGAGGGCTCCAGTCTGTGTGATCCTTTTCTTAAGCCTAACCCTTTAAAAAATAGTCAGAAAATTCACATTTTTTAGAATTGACATGTTTATTAGCCCTTTAAACAAAATCCAAAACTTTTTTTGCCACATCACTTTGTTTATGAGATATTTTTGTATCAAATCTGATACACTGGGCTGTTTTGGTAACATTTTGCTCACAACAAAGTTAAGTTAAGAAACAAAATACAGTTTTGCCCATAACTTTTAACAAGTTTAGAACCCTCTAGGAAGTTTACTTATTTGTTGTTTTTTTTTACAATGAACTTTTTACTGCCATTTATCTCACTTTGTGATAGGCACAAATACAGTTTCTGTCCTTGTTCAGGCACAGGTGCACCTTACACTTTATAAAAAATTGCCATCTATTATCAAATTGATGACATTTTCTTACTTTCTTTTTTCTCTCTTCTTCCTCAATTCTCTTTGACATCTAACACGTAAATATTTAGTCAGTACAGTGTAGAGATTATAACTTCAAAGGAACCACTTTGAAAATAGCCGAAATGTGTTTTCAAATGGCATTTCAGTAATTAATCAATCATCCAAAATAGTGTGTGGTTGTATTGTGGCAAGAATACTGTTGATTAAATTACTAAAATTACTAAAATGTCACATGACAATTCAGGACTGGAGCAACTTATATACCTGCAGTATCAAGTTTGATACACAAATTTTTAACTCGGTTTAACTGTACTATTTAAAATATTTTAAGTAATTATGCATTGTTTCAACACAGAAAGTATTTATTTAAAAAAATACAAACAATAGTGATGTTATTCATAACTTCTCCAAAATTAGCAAAAGTTTTCCTGAAAAAAATGTGTGGATGACCTCATGTCAGCAGACATTTTGAAAAGGCAAAAAAAAAAGTTCCACTTCCTGCAGTAAATTGTTAATCCACTAGAGGGCAGAATACAGGTGTCACATGATATACAAGAGGATTTTGAGGAAAATATTGATCACATTGATAAAATATAGGTCATAGAATCCTGCGTAGCAAATATGATACAAATGGCGATATAGAAATCCATTTTTTTCTCTTCTGTTTTAAAAAAATCTCATCTACACGCCATTTTTTTTTTTTTTACAAAAAATCTTCATCTAAATGAAAATGATTAAAGATGTGGTACTGCTACTTAACAAACTTTAGATTCCTGCCTCAAACAGAGCTTTCACATTTGGATTATGTGACAGCTGACCAGTGTTTTTAAAATCAAAGTTTTCTGGTGCCAAGAACAGCCTTTGAATCATAAACTGTCAGCTCAACTACACCAAAAACTCTGTGGTCATTAAAACTAGGGCTGCGCAATATGGCTGAAAAACATATCATGATATAAGCATTTAATTATTGATTAGTTTTTAAACAGGTATGAGGCACGGTGGAGAAACATGAAATTGCTACTGCACGTTACCCAACAGGCTTTTTGCTAGCTTGCCTTGTTTAGCTGCAGGCTTTTAGCATTTGGGGTGTCGTATTGATACCCTCTTCAGTTTATAGATGCTTTATTTCAGTATAACCACATCCTAAATCACTCTACGATGGTGGACCGGTCCAGCAAACTAGCGCTCTATTGCTCGAATGTGCCAACAAGAGGGAGAAAGAAACCCTGGTTTACACATTTCAAAATAAAGTGCAAGCGTTTATTTATTTTTTTGTGGGTATTTGTCTATTAACATTTTGAAGCTTTTACTTTGAAGGTGAATCTTAGCTTTCCCAGTGTTGTTTAGCTGAAAGGTCCTAGCTTATTTTGTCAGAAAGTTATCAACGTTTAGCACTTAATAGCCACTGAAATTATCTACATTATATCGGACGTGATCTATATTGTTAATGAATTACCACCCAGCCCTTAAAATACGTGTTTGTGTCCTGAGCCTCACACTGTGTCTCAATTCATCTGGGCCACGTGGGTCACATCCTCCCTGGGCCGGGTAGGCTCCTCAAAACTGCTGTGAAATGAGACGGTCTACCCTTCGTCTGACATCAGCTTTACGTGAGTTTGTGTGACCACGTGCTCCCCCATTATCATAGTGATTAGTTTCACGTCGGACTTGAAATTGCGTCGGCACATGTATTTACACGTCTTTTTACTGAAAGAATAACTTCACAGTTAAAACGTTACACATTAATAAATACATAAAAAACATAATAATTCGGGGTTAGCTCCAGTAAAAACGACAGAGTATTAGGGCCACACAACAAGATTTTTTTTACTATTATTATGACAATAAAGTCATAATATTACGAGATAAAAGTTGCAATTTTATGAGAATAAAGTCATAATATGAGACTAAAGTCATAATATTATGAGAATAAAGTCATAATATGAGACTAAAGTCATAATATTATGAGAATAAAGTCATAATATTATTAGAATAAAGTCACAATATTATGAGAATAATTTAAAGTCAATATTACGAGAATAAAGTCTTAATATTAGACTAAAGTCATTATATTATTAAAATAAAGTCATAATATTATTAAAATAAAGTCATAATATGAGAGTAAGATCATAATATTATGAGAAT
>NW_013953121.1:35407-37697 GCF_001266775.1 Austrofundulus limnaeus
CCTTCTGTGTACAGCCAGGTGTTTCTCTGTGTTTATAAAGTAGTCATGATGACCTGGATCACTGTTAGATTAATGAGTTTTCTTCCTAATTATCTACATGACGACTAAATCGGTCAATGCATCTATTAATTACAATACAGCTTCAGTTTATCATATAGTTGTTTGCACAATTTCCATGTTCTGCTACTGATAATTGGATACTAATGTTCTAAAAGATAACAATTTATTTATAAACAATAAAGAACAACTTGACAACATCCTCATTTCAATGCAGTGATGACTGCATACTTTTGCACGTAAAGGCTAGGATATTATGACTTTTTTAACGTAGTATGACTTTAATCTCGTAATATTACGATATTACTCTCATAATATTATGACTTTATTCTCATAATAGTATGACTTATACAACTTTAGTTGTAATATTATGACTTTTTTCTCGTGGTTGTGACTTTATTCTTATAATACTTTATTCCCATAACTTGTAGTTGCATTTTCTTTTATTTAACATCTTAATGCAGCATAAATTTCATCAGCTAAGTTGCTAAACTTACTTTTAAAAACAAATTCTTCGGTCCGTGGTGAATTTCCAAACTACGCCAACTCATTTAAAAAAAATAAAAACTCCACCGTCTTCATTTCTCTGTTTTATTTTCCTGCCCGTGCATTGAATTCTGGGATATCCTCGGCTGGTGAGGATACACGGATGTATCCTTGGATTTCGAGAGTTTGTCGGCTGCGTTCCTCGGCTGCGTGATGAGGAGCCTTCAAATTGGGACAGTCCTCCTCCACGCAGGGCAGTGATGTATTCAGCTCACAAATGCGCACTTATGAGGACGCAGCCCCTGAATTGAGACACAACCTCATAGTTCAAAGCCCGAGCAGAGAGGAAAGTGGAGAACTTTACTGTGGTATTCAGACTGTTCTAATCATTCACTTCAAACTTTACTGCATAATACAGTTTTTATTTTCTGAATACAGTAGAAAAGGTTTGAACTGCTGCTTCTGGATTTTAAGGATGTCTCTAAATCAGTCCATTCATCTTCACCTGCTTCTTTTTTTCTGAGTCGCTGGGGTCACTTGTGCTCGTGTTCAACAGGCAATGGACGCCCCGAGTCCGTCACAGTTTCTAAATCAAGAATTCCTTATTTTACTTTCCTCTCAGAATGGCTCCACCCCCTCTGTTCAGAGGGTAAGTTTGTCAGCTTTACACTTTGATTTGATTTGATTGGTCTTTTTTTTTTTCTGTCATTTCTTTCAGGCACTGATTAAGTTCAAGAGCTACCTGTATTTTGAGGAGAAAGACTACGTGGACAAAGCAGAAAAAAGCCTGAAACCAATAGGCCATAGCAGGGTCAGAATGCCTATTTTTAAAAGTCAAATGCAGTTCTAGAAACTTCTTGCTGCTGTTTAATCAACAGTCCTGTGTTACAGATGGTGTTCTATAAAAACGGAGTGAACCAAGGGGTTGCGTTTGAAAACCTGTTTGAAGGCATCTACTTTCCTGCTATCTCCCTGTACAAGAGCTGCACAGTCAGTACACACCCTGACGGGGATATTTACCAGCTTTTACTTTTATTAGACTGATCAAATTTGAGCCGCTTTCTCCTCAGGTTTCTGTCAACTTTGGGCCACATTTCAAATTCCCACCAAAGGACATCAAGTACCAGCCGGTGAGAGCTTCTCTCCTTACAGAGCCGTGCAGCGTTTGAGCGGTCAGCTCTCAATGGTTCTCCTTGTACTCCCGACAGATGAGCGACATGGGGTGGGGAGCAGTGATCGAACATACGCTGGCTGACACGTTGTACCACGTGGAGACGGAGGTGGACGGACGGCGCAGCCCCCCGTGGGAAGGATGAAGACCCTGCTCCACATCCACGTTGTTCCACCTTCAAGCAATAAGCTGTAAACAGTTCTGCTGTGAAGGGAAGGTGAAAGAAACAGCATTTCAGCTTTTGTGATAATAAATGTTGGACAAACTGGAAGTTTAGACCTCACTAAAACGATTTTGTCATGCTAAGAACAGTTGACTGTCCACAGAGATAGTTTTAAGCCCCAAAAGTTCCATTCCTCCAAGAAAATGAACCCTAACTGAGCTGATCTTTGATGCTTATTGATGCTTGTTGCTGGTTTTAAATGTGTCGACTACAGTTTAACACATTTAATGTGTTGCGTTCCACTCATTTACACTCAGTCTCTCTGCAGGTCTTTAGTGTTGTCTGTTTTTTTATTATTATTATTTTATTTGTTTAACAAATTGTTAGTTACAGTTTTATACTCTGGATTAAAT
>NW_013953121.1:44919-49247 GCF_001266775.1 Austrofundulus limnaeus
GGTGTACCTAATAAAGTGGCCGGTGAGTGTATATATTATATACTTGGTAACAAATGGGTTTTCAAATATAACTAAGTAAAATACTTGAAATAAAAATTAAAAAATCACCCAAATAACATAAAATTCTTAATTATGTAATGCAAAATGCAGCAAAGCAGGGTAGATAAGGGGAGGCTGAAGAGAGAGGGAAGAAAGCGTCCCTCTTCGCTGAGAGCAGAAGCAAAACGAAAAATAAAAAAAGCCAGTTACTTAAATGTTTTGTGTTTAACTTCAACTAAACGTCACATTCCTCGTCCCATTGCTACGGCTGAGCCCCACTAATGATTGATCTCTACATGGTATTTCCTGCATAGAAAGAGTTTTAACACTATAAACATTGAAAAGTACTACATGTACGTAAATGTGAAATAAATTAAACAAAAATACTATTAAAAGTAAAAGTAAGCAAGTTTTACTCATTGTTCAGTAACCATCATCTTGAATTCTGAAGTCTCTCACTTTGCAGCTGGAGAGGTGTATCACTTTAAAATTTACGACTTAAGTAAGTGGAAAATTCACATTTTTCAGTTCAACTGTTCTGCAACAGACGTAGGTGAAAACACATTGAAATGTACACAGCAACTTCCTCCAGCTGCCAGCTACTTTTGAACCACTGCTCTAGATTCTAGAGTCTAGAACAACTGGAGTGCGCAGAAACCATGTGACTGTGTGAAGCTAGGGGGCTAAGCACGAGTATGAGTCTGGATTTACCATTACTTTATACGTTGGCAACATAGCAAAAAAAAAAAAAAAAAAAAACTGATAATGTAGAAATCATAAAAAAATTAATAATATTAACAAAAATTATATTGCAGAGTGTATGTCAGCTGTAAAAATGTCAGAAAGCTGTTATAGATTTACCAACCGAACAGAAACCGGAAAACTTCTCATTTTTCAAGTCAGCAGATTTAATCTTATTTATCTCAATGTGGATGTGATCTGACCAGAACTGAAGGTCATAATGTTAAATATTAGGCTCTGCCCAATCACAGATAAATAACATGGTGGGCCATTTATATAGATACACCTAAATAAAATGGGTATGTTTGGTGATATTAACTTCCTGTTTGTCGCATGTTAGTATTTGGGAGGGCACAATTCATTGGCTTTGAGTTGTGCATTGATGTTGCCTTTCCAGATGTAAGCTGCCTATATGCTAAAGGCAAAAATGCACCTCCATACCATCAGAGAGGCAAGTTTTTAAACTGTGTACTCTGTCCTCACAGTACATCTTCTGCTTGTACAGTTTTATTTATTTTTATTTCATTTATTAATTTCATATAAAAATTTTATACACAATAAAGAAAAAAAATCACACTTGAAATGAAAGGAGGCAGAAAGAAGAAAAAATCTTATATCTGCCCTTTTAACAAAATTTTGTTTTTTAAAATAAAAAAAATGTATTTRTTGCTTGTTTGTTCCTCATTCCATTGTTATTCAATGTAGAAAAACCTTGGCATTTTAATGCCCTTATAGCATGTTGTTGCCCAGAGGTAACAAGCCAAAATCTTGGTGGGGGGGGGGGGTCACATTGTATGATCAGTATATTAATAGGGACCACAAAGTTCCTAAAAACAAGGGTCAAATATTTTTTTTTCCTAAAATAAAAAGTCATACCATAGAGGGTTAAGATAAAACTTTACAAAGTTAGTTTAGAGTTTTCTTCCAGGAATGAAGACGTTTTAGGATCCTTTTTTATGTCAGTGTGAACATTAGTGATTGACAAGCCCCAGAGTAAAAAAAAAAACAAAACAAACAGTTTATTAAAACTTCAGCCATTTCATTTGTTCTTCAAAACAATGTGGTATGGACAATAAACAAACAAGTGCTGCTGTAATGTAGCTGCGAGGGAAATGATAGCACAAATACAAACACACAAAAAAAGTGTCCGATTTTTTAAAGGGAAGAATTTGCTGCTGCATTGGATGCTCCAGTTTCAGGATTGTTCTTGGAGAGCAGAGCTGATGACTTCATCTAGCCCTCATTGGGTATCAGATTATAGCTGTTTTCATCAGAACCTGAGGGTGGCTGTTGGAAGAAGAGACAGAATCAGTAACCTTGTAAATGCCATAAAACCATTCATAAAACTGGACTGTGTTCTGACCCGTCTGCGGAAAATTCCACGCAGGAGACGGCGTTTGGGGCTGTTTGTAACCTGGAGCTGTTCCAAATCTGGAGTTCGAGTTCCCATAGCACCAAAAATATTTAGCTCTTCAAAACACCCTGTCTCTATAAGCTAAGCAGAAGACAGTGAAAAGATAAGATTTGAGCATCCCGGTTTATAACTAATCACTCTGATCCAGTAAGAAGATCACCTCATTTTGCCAGGGTATGGGATTAACTCCTGTGTTGAACTTGGCGTAGAACTCGCTATCTGTCTGATTTAGGACGACTCCCCTCACTGGAGAAAACTCCTCAATGTCCTGCACATCGTTGCAGTATACAAGTCTGTGCTACACAAACAAAAAGAAGAAGTGTACCATGTTTTAGATCCATTAAACCTTTTTGCAAAGGTCATAAAGGTGAAGGTCTTCAAGGACTTAGGGTCCACGCTCCAGGAAAACAGGTAAAGAAGAGAAGAGTAGAGTCCAGGCAGAATGGAGTGGATGGAGAGAAGTTTTAGCAGGGATTTAGGAGAGACACGTCCGGAGGAGGGACAGTGATTAAACTGGTTTGGACATGTCTGGAGGAGGGACAGTGAGTATATTGGTGGATGTAAGAGATGCAACTGCCAGGAAAAAGACAAAGAGAAGCTATACGGATGCAGTCAGAGAGGACAGTAGTTGGACTGAGAACAGAGGATGCAGAGGACAGAGTGAGATGAAGGAGGACTCGATGTAACAGCGGGAACCTTTTTATGTGTGTTACATCACCTACTACAATCATCAGTCTGCGCAGTGGTTGAATAGACGGGAGGTTTTTTTATTTTTTGCTGTTAGAATCAAAATGTCTAGGTTTTGGATCCTAAGATTTAGTTTATTGTCATAAATGAGAACTTTCTTACGGAAAATTGTTCATCCAAAACATCCAAATCCTGACTCTAAGCGAGAACACAGGCTATAAGCTACATTCCTGCCAATTTGAGTGTGGGTGAGCAATGAAATTAAATCTCTTTAAATATATAGCAAAAAAGTAAAATTAAATAAAAATTAAGAAATCCTAAATGATAAGGAAACACAGTCCTAGAATAGAGTATTGATACATTCAGATCCAGTCCATACCCAGCAATTTTGGAAAAAACTATGATTGCTCCCCTCAATGAATCATTTGAGGAAATTTTTTTTAAAGTAATATAAAAATAAAATTTCTAAAGTTATGACCCTCCCCACCCCCACCAGCCTGGCAATAGTCATGTCCATTGAACCATTTTCCCGATTGTTCCTCAACTTATATTGTGCAACTTATTTTATTGTGCTTTTTTTTTCTCAACAGTTAACTGTGCTGCATATCCTGCTGGGTTTCCCCTAAAACTGTCAAAACTTCTAAGCATCCAGTCAGACTCTGTTGTCTGTTGGTGCAGTTAAACAACTTAAGTGTGCAAACTCAGTGTGACTCCATACAACAAGTTGATCAGACATTCCTAACAATCCAAACTGCAGCGTTTCTCAGTATCTGTGAGCCATGAGTTCTGTTCATAGTTGTCAAAATGAAAGTGGAGGATAAACCATCTCCTGGGCTGGTTAGACTTGTTAACTTCAAAGTTAGTTGATCTTTTCTTTACAATGTTCAGCTTTTCTTGAAATGTGCATATTTTACTATAGAAACAAAGACCTAAAAACATTGAAGCAGAGACTTAGTGAAAACCAACATTTGTGTCATTCAAAAAGCATTTTGGCCATAACATTATTTACATTTAAAGTCATATAAATCATAAAAGGTACTTGCATCAGGTTTAAATGGCGGTTCAACCAGTCCTGCTTCCAGCATCCGGAAGTTGATTTGTTTAAAAAATGGATGAGACTTCACTTCTTTCCATCCTGAACGCAGGCAACCCAGCCGTTGTGTCGGTTCTTTGGTCAACAGCTGCAACAGAGATAATGTGTTAATAACAGAGAAAACATGTTAGTAACAATAACAACAGAGACAACATGTTAATAATAAAAGTAATAACAACAATAATAACAGAAAACATGTTAATACTAATAACAATAGAGACATGTTAATAATAATGACAACAGAAAAAACATGTTAATAATAACAACACAGATAACATGATAACAACCAGATACCAAATAGTGTCAACGTATATGACACACACACACACACACACATATATATATATATATGTG
>NW_013953121.1:52811-61344 GCF_001266775.1 Austrofundulus limnaeus
GTGTAGGTTAGACACATCTACATTTTTCTCAAATTTCACACTGACTGGTGAGCTGTTTTTGTGCTATGGTTCACTAAATAGAAAGAAGCTGTTTGATAATATGACCCTGCTTTGCATGCAGGGGATGACATGTTAACAATATTAGAGATATCATAAAATAATAAAATGCATGTTAATTATACAACAGAGATAACATGTTAATATAAAAAACAGGGAACATGGTAATAACAGAGATAACGTTAATAACAACAACAACATATATAACATGTTAATATTGAAAGATATTTGATTAAATTGATTGATTGATTGATAATACTTTATTGATCCCAAGGGGAAATTACACTTCAGAACACCCGTTCACTAGACAAAACATAAACAAACATGGGCGAAAAGGTGCCCCCAAGTCTTGCAGCCATAGACCCTGCACAGGGCAGGGATCATAATCATGAAAGAATATCATGAGTAGGCGCTAACTTTAACAGCTGGAAATATATAATTGGGAAGCAGAGTTAAAAAATTGCTCTGATCCTATGTTTACATCAGAAACACAGAATCACAAAAACACTTGCGACAGAGCAGACTGGGACGGGGAGGGAACTTGGGTCAGGTAACACATGAGATGGGGGGGGGGTCTCTAATCAGTGGAGCCAGTGACATTGAAGGTATGTCTCCATGATAGAGCCCAACACCAGCACCCACCAGAGTCCAGAGTCAATGATATTATCTCCTTGCTCGGTTCACCAGAGTTCAAAGTTTCCTCCTTCTCGCCCTTGGATTCACAGGCCAGGTTCAACACGGGTGTTGGGGGTGGAAGGGAATCAAGCCCTTGTTGACATATCATCCATGGGGAGTTTAGACAGCATGGTCTTCGAGGCCAAGCAGCTGGGAACCGAATAGATAAACACCATTTTTTTAGACAAAGCAACCTTGATTTTTTCTGTTGCTTTTAATATCTTAACTGCATCTCTGAAATGACGAAAAAAGTTCCAATAAGCCGAATTCGGGGTCCTCCTTGCCTCTCACCGTCTGGAGCTTCACCCAGATATAATCCTACATGCCAGAGGCACGCTCCTGAGCTGCAATTCTCATCAGAATCACTTCCAGTTTGCGATTTACCTCCCCCGACAACTGAGTCTGTGTGCTCCCACTCCGGCAGAGTCCATCCACTGTGCCCGAGAGCTTCACAATGGCCTGGACCGCTGTCAGGATCGCTTTCACTTTTTGATAAATCAGGAATCCGCCTCCTCCAATCAGCAGGAATCCAGTTATCATAGATCCAAATATATACAAATCTTCCACGTCTTCAATGGAAAGTGGTGAGATGGACATCAGATTCCAGCTCTCCCAAGAACCACTGATGCGCCCCGCAGCAACCATTCCACTCGGACAGCTTCATTCCCCTCGATCTAATCTTGATGTGGAAAAAATAGTGTCAATTGCATTCAGAGACCAGTTGACTAAATCCATAATGGTAGGTAGCATGGTAAAAACCAGACCATTGTCCTTCACTTTGCTTCGTACAAGGGTCAGGACTCGCGGCTATAGAGAAGCGATTCTTGCTGGAGGCGTGGCCTCTGCTGAAGTGTGTGTGTGTGTGTGTGTGTGTCGCTGTGAAGGAGGCTAAACTTAGATGCTAACTGGAAATCGTGTGTGGTGTAAACAATCCTACTGAGAGGAGAAAAGTACAGAGCCGAACGAGACAGCTGTAAATGAGAGCTGCTGCTTTGTCAGACAAATTTATTTTAATTTGGAAGCCTTATCAACACGGACTGGCTTCAGTCACTTCCTCCACTGCCATAGCTAAACTAACTAGCAGACACTGCGCAGAAAATTGACGTCATTCAAAACTCCACCTTCTGTTTGCTGATTGGCCCAGGTAAAATAAACTACAAGCAGACACTGCGCAGAAAATTGACGTCGTTCAAAACTCCGCCTTCTGTTTGCTGATTGGCCCAGGTAAAATAAACTACAAGCAGACACTGCGCAGAAAATCGATGTTCTGTTCTCTGATTGGTTTGGCTAAAAATCTGCCAACGAAATCCTTATCTATGGGAGAAATCCCAGACGGAGCAGGGAAGGGAAACTAGAAGTGAGCGGAACTGCACAGGAAGGCAAGGGCCAGGCTAGATGGTAGGTAGAAAAAAGGCTTGAAAGAGCGGCAAAGCAGGGTAGGCGGGGCAGGTTCTGGAGAGAGCAAAATAGCGTCCAGCTCACCTGAAGGCTAAGTCGAAAGGAGCTTCATGCCAGGCAAACAGGTCCTAGGTGAGGGATCAGACAAAGTGCAGCCCAACGACCCCTCATGACAAGTCACAACAATGGACTTAGTGTTCCCTCGCCCAGATGCAGGACTCCACTCTGATACCAGGCCTGGAGGTGGGGCACATTGGCGAGTGCCTGGCGGGCACAGCCTGAAGAGGAGACATGTGTCCTCTTTTCCATGGTCTCACCACCTGTGGAAGGGGCCAGAGGGATCGGGTGCAATGTGTGTTGGACAGTGGTCGAAGACGAGGTCCGTCACGGTCTGATCCTTGGCTACAGAAGCTGGCTCTAGGGACGTGGAATGTCACCCGTCTGGTAGGGAAGGAGCCTGAGCTGGTGTGTGAGGTTGAGAGTTTTTATCTAGATATAGTTGAACTCACTTCCATTCACTGCTCTGGCTCTGGAACCAGTCTTCTTGAGGAGTTGGACACTTTTTCACTCTGGAGTTGCCCTTGCAGAAAGGCACCAAGCTGGAGTGGGAATACTTATTGCCCCCCATCTTGGACCTGGCAGACCCAAAAGTATAGCGAGGGTCTGCTGAGAATGTCTGGCAGGTTCCTGTCAGACTGAGCTTCAACTCCTACTCCAGGAGAGCTATGAACATATTCTAGGTGAGGTTGGGAATATTGAGTCCAAGTGGGACATGTTCCATGCCTCCACTGCTGCGGCGACTTACCGGACCTGTGGCCGTAAGGTTGTTGGTGCCTGTTGTAGCGGCAACCCTTGAACCCACTGGTGGACACTGGTGGTGGGGGATGCTGTCAGGCTGAAGAAGGGGGCCTATCAGGTGTCTTTTGGTTGTGGGACTCCAGAAGCAGCTGCTGGGTACCAGCAGTCTACGCAGATTGCGGCTCGGGTGGTCACTAAGGCAAAAACATGGGTGTGGGAGGAGTTTGGCGAGGCCATAGAAAAATAATTCTGTACGGCTTTGAGGCGATTCTGGTCCACCATGCGGCGTCTCGGGGGGGAAAGCGCTGCTGACCTCAGCCCGAGACATTGTGGGTTGGTGGTCAGAATACTTCGAGGACCTCCTCAATCCCACCAGGATATTTTCCAATGAGGAAGCAGAGCCTAGGGACCCTGAGTTGGGCTCTCCAGTCTCTGGTGCTGAGGTCACTGAGGTGGTTAAAAAGCTCCTCAGTGGCAAGGCACTGGGGATGGATGAGATTCGCCTGGAGTTCCTTAAGGCTGTGGATGTTGTGGGGTTGTGTTGGTTGACGAGACTCTACAATATTGCATGAATATCGGGGGCAGTTCCCCTGGATTGGCAGACTCGGGTGCTGTTCCCCTTATTAAAAAAGGGGGACCACAGAGTGTGTTCCAACTATAGGGGGATCACAGTACAGAGCCCCCCTCGTAAGGTTAATTCCGGCGGCCTTAAAAGTGGGGCCTGTCGGATAGTCAAATCTTAGATTCAGAAAGAGATGTGTGGTTTTCATCCTGGTTGTGGAACACTGGACTAGCTCTACACCATCAGCAGGGTGCTGGAGGGTGCATGGGAGTTCGCCCAACCDGTCTACATGTGTTTTGTGGACTTGGAGAAAGCGTTGGACTGTGTCCCCTGGGGAGTCCTGTGCAACCGCATTAGAGCTTGGTCCGCGTTACCGATAGCAAGTCGAGTTTGTTTCCAGTGAGAGTTGGACTCTGCCCAGGTTGCAATTTGTCACCAATTCTGTTCATAACTTTTATGGACAGAATTTCTAGGTGCAGCCAAGGTGTTGAAGGGATCCTTTTTGGTGATCTTAGGATTGCATCTCTGCTTTTTGCAGATGATGTGATCCTATTCATCAGCTCATGATCTCCAGCACTTTCTGGAGTGGTTAGCAGCTGAGTGTGAAGCGGCCGGGATGAGGACAACTACCTCCAAATCTGAGACAATGGTCTTGAGCTGGAAAAAGGTAGGGTGCCTTCTCCGGGTCAAAAAGGAGGTCCTGCCCCAAGTGGAGGAGTTTAAGTATCTTGGCGTCTTGTTCAAAAATGAGGAAAAAATTGAGCTGGAGATCGATAGGTGGATTGGTGCTGCGTCTGCAGTGATGTGGGTGCTGTACCAATCTGTTATGGTCAATAATTACAGACATGATAACAATAATAAAAATATAGGTAATATTTTAACTGTAACAACAGAGATGACATGAAATTACAAAAGAGATAATGTATTAATAATAATAACAGAGATAGCATGTAATAACAAATGAGACAACATATTAATATCCAGGAGAGCAGATGGAAGGGTTTAGCAAATCTTGTGGGTAAAAATAAAAACTAAAAGTACTTTAATCTTTTGTAGACTGTTTATCCATCATCTATCTATTTTCTGCTCCACCTGTTGTGGACTTGCAGGAGCAACATGTCTAAGACATCTTTATTCCCTGAGCTTCTCTAGATACTCACACTTCTTGACTTGAGGAGGCAAAGAATCATGATCTTATTGTGGTTTATAGCCCCGTGATCCCTGGGGCTCATGGGAGGAGACAGACAAAAAGCTTTGGAGAACCTTGATGAAGGAAGACTGGGAAACAGGTTGCCTAGCCTGGGCCAGGAAAACAAAGGCACCTCATGGAGCCAGGACTTTGGGGTAGCTCACTGGTGAGCACTTGATGACTGACTGAGCCTCAGTTCCAGGGGCCTGCTTATCTGGTAAATGTGTTAAAACTTAACCTTGGTGTGAACCTTTTGTTAAATGCATGAAGTTAATCATGCTCCATTCACCCAAACCTGCATGCTGTAGTGAGGCAGCCTAAAAGCAAACGGTGTTAAGAATCAAGCTGTGTAAATTTTAAACTGGTGTTATAGGTACAGAGACACATTATTTTTTTCCCCTCAGTTTTGGTACCAGGATAAGTGAATTCGTCTTTTTTAATGAAGCTACAGAAATGTAAAAGTTCAGACCTTCCTGCAGAGGTCTTTTGCGTCCACACTGAACTTCTGATTGTAGTCCTCCTCAACTTCTTGGATTCTTCTCTCCAGTTCTGAAGCTTGAGGATGCTCCCCTTTGGCCCTGAATGGAGAATGACCTGCAATCATCTCATAGATCAGGCAGCCCAGGCCCCACCAGTCCGCACTCATTCCGTATTTCTTTTGGCCGATCACTTCAGGGGCTGTAAACAAGATCAAACAAACTTAGTGTTGAGGAGCTGGATGTCTGTTTAGTTAAAACAGTGTCAGAAATAATTTCAGCTAAGCTGTTGTTGTTTCATTGTCTTTTATCTGCATTGACCGCTACAGCTGCTTGGGCTGAGAACCTAACTTCTTCTGACTTTAGAAAGCTGCACAACAAAAAATTCTAAAATACAATTCTGCCTGTGCCTCACTTCTCAGACAGTTGGAATTTACAGTTAGATTTACAAACCATCCTGCATTTCACCTCTTTATTACTATTTATGAGGACTTGAAGACATAAATCTGTGTAATGTCTGCATAATAACAAAATAAAATATGTTTTGTGCAGGAAAACAATGACTGAAAGGAAGCACTTACAACATAAACACAACTGGCCCCAAGATGGATCCTGTCGAAACTCCACATTTTACAGGAATTGTAAATGGAGACTGGTTAAAACAACCCCTAATTAAGGACAGTACCTTAAATCCTAAACAGGTCCTCGAAGGGTCAAAAGCTGCATTCCGGTTCAACAAGTTCAAAATTAGACAGAAATGGGTCATCTGAGTTTTAGTAAAGCAGACCCTGTGCTATGATGGGCCCTAAACCCTGAGTAAATATGTATTATATTTGTTAAAGAATAAATATGTAATCTGACTGCAGACTGACCTTAAAGTGGGATTGTGGATTTTGCATTGCATACGTACCCATGTAAAAAAAAGTGCCGACCCGACCTCGCACAAGTTTCCCCTCAGACAGCCTTACAGCCAAACCCAAGTCAGAGATGCGGATGTGTCCTTCATGAGACAAATATAGAGAAATTCAATTAACTGAGCTCATGTTTCAAATTCTTAGCTGTTATGACGCACATTTTGTTTTCTTCAACCCCTCCACCCCCACTCTGTCTGCTGTACTTCATTCTTAGATCTAACTTTTACAGAACCAGTTCCAAGTAAACAAAAACCTCCAGAGAAGAATAAAGAAATCGGTGTTAGGTAACACCTCACCTGCTTGCCACAAACTTTTCATTTCCTCAAACCGTTCACGTTTGCAAACTTCAAAATGATATATTCAGAACAGTTTCCTTCTGAAGAGCAGGAATGTGAGCGTGAGGAGTGATCGTAATTGGCTACAGGAGTGGTTGTTTGGCAGGACTCCCATTTATCATTTTAATCTAACTGCTTCAAAGCTAAAAATAACCAAGTGGCGGCTGCAGCAATGGCTGGAATGTAATACACACAAACAAATAGACTATTTTAAATTAGTCTGAAAATAAAGTCGTTTTGTTTGTACATACCATTGTCATCCAGGAGAATGTTTTCAGGTTTTAGATCTCTGAAAGATCAGACACATCGTATCAACCTCCACCTCAACCAGCAGCAGATCTTAAAACTAAATACACCTGAGACTTCACTCACCTGTAGACTATTGACTTCTGGTGGAGATGAATCAAACCGCAGCAAACTTCTGCAGCATAGAAACGCACTCTGTTTAAGTCTAACCCGCCCTTTTGCAGCTTGTGTATGTGGAACTTCAGATCTCCACCACTCATCATCGTCAGAACCATACAGAGTGAATGTTTGGTCTCATACGTATACACAAGATTTACCTAGACAAAAAAAAAAAATACAAGTGCAGGACTTGAGACAGGCAGAAAATAAAGCAGAGCAGAAAGTTAGCTTCAAACAAACATTTGTGTGAATATTAAATGAGCTGGAAGAGAGGGGAAACATTTTAAATGCCTGTAACATCAAATATTTGTACGGAGCCCATCCCGTGACATTGGAGAAAAAAAAATTATTCTGTGGTCATGACATTATTATTGCATTGCCACACATTTTTAAGTTGTGGGCACGTGATAATTAACACGTGGCCACGCAATAATTATTGCTGTCAGTTTCATGCAGACTGATTATTTACATGGACAAGTCTGAATTAGCCTAATTAATTTTTATTTCATTAGAATGAATGACATGTCAACACCTAAACATTAGGCATGAAGTAATTCTTAGTTTAATTTGTTGCAGCTATAAGTCACAGGTGACAACTGTAGTCGGAGTTATGCTGCATTCAGGAACATAGAAAAATATCTGTTTCATGACACACAACCTGGGTGTTCACTGTCATTTCATAAATAGCCTACTATGAAAGATGATCCGTTTATGTTGACATACACCAAATAGTAGTAGTAGTAGTAGTAGTAATAGTAGTAGTAGTAGTGGTAGTAGTAGTAGTAGTAGTAGTAGTAGTAGTAGTAGTAGTAGTAGTAGTAGTAATGATAATAATAATAATAGTAATGCATGTGCATATTTAAACAGTTAAAGACAAAGCAATGCAGACTGTAATCTGACTCCAATAATGTCAGTTTCTCACAACAAGGCTGCTCAAAATAAATAACTATATATTTTTATCCCATGTCACTGGACAGACTCCGTAATTTTGTAATAGATGTGAATACATTTTTGGAACGATAACACTGACAACATAATGCAACAGAAATTCCACACCACACTGAGATGAACATTTGTTGTGATGTTTGCATGTGAAGTACCAGGAAGTGATGCCAAAGGGGAATGTCTGCTTGTGAACAGTGCTTCACTACAATGGCAAACAAAACAGATAGAGAAAAATCTCATGTTTCTTTGGATATTTTCACTATTGGAGAGATTAAGAAGAGTCAGAGTTCAAATAACATTGTTTCCGTAAACAAAGACCAGAGAGTTACCTTCGATGTCACTTCCTGTTTCACTTCAGCTGAGCCAAGTTAAAAAGAAAATCTGCCAGTTATGTCAAAAAATGGGTAGAATTATGTGTATTATGTCAAGTTACTTAAATATAAAGATATTTTCTTTAACTTTTTTATTTGAAGGCCATGCATGTCACATGAAGTTTAAAAGTGAAGAACTCCAGTTTAGAAATGAGAAAGCTCATCAGACGGGAGGTGAAACATCAACTGCAGAACAGAAATCCAATTGTTTGGTGTTTTTAAAACCTTTTTTTACACTAATAGCAAGAACATGACTCCAAAAACACCAGCCAGACCCAAGAAAAGACTGTAAAAGGAAGCTGTAACAAGTAAAAACCAGCTTGAAGAGTTTTTTTGTAAGTAATTAAGATTATTATTAAGAGGGTTAAGTTGTCTTCTGTTTAGTTGAAACATGTCCTGTGTATGGAG
>NW_013953121.1:61414-72038 GCF_001266775.1 Austrofundulus limnaeus
ATTTTAAATATAAATACATTCTGAAATAAATAAATATGGTCAAATTTAATAAATAAATAAATGAATAAACATGCTAAAAAATTATTTTAATATATTGATTTAGTTTTATTTCATGGGGACATTTATTTATTTGATGGGATATTTATTAAAGGGCCAATATTATGTGTTTCTCAGGCATACATTTAAATACTATACCATAATAAAGTATCTATGCCACCTTTAGTTGTTATTAAAATGCTGTTTTATGTTTAAATAGAAAATAAACTTATATCATCACTTCCTCTTCTAAACGCCTTGAAATTGGCCTCTGTCTCTTTAAGAACCACCGTCCGCTTATGTCCTGTCCATTTCGGTGCGGGGGAGGTGGGGGGCTGCCATGATACAGTTTACTTGGCATCTGAAAATAAATTTCCTCAAACGTATTTTGAATCTGAGAAGAGCTTCACTGAGTGAGAAGTGGTGTTGAGAGCAGCAGACAGTTTAAGTTTCACTTTCACTTTGCTCTGTTACTGCTGAGAGCCTGCAGGAGTCATGGGCGGGGTGTGTGGGGTGGGGAGGGGTTGTGCTCTGCCATGAGGAAGTTTGGCTTAAAGACACGTCCCAGGGGCGTTTCTGGTCCCCACCTGTCATTTTGCTCCCCAGTGTGGCTTCCTAAAAACACTGCAGGATTTCTCAAACATGCATGAATGAGTCAAAGCAAGGCTTTGGGCATGTTTTTTTATGAGAGTATAACATTATAACATGATATAAAACTGAAAAAAGTTGATTTTACATTATATTGCCCCTTTAATACTTTATTAACTAGTATTTATTTAATTTTGAATGAAATGTCTTTCCATACAGCTGTGAATAAAATGAGTTTATGAGATCTATTAATCATTAGTGTTGACATAATTCCTCCCATTTACATTGTGGACAGATTAAGTTCAGATTAGGTTTATGTGTACATAAAATTATCTCAAATATAACATCTCTCATTGTTTCCTATAACGGAGAAAGTCTAAAGAAATAAAAGCTGCTCTCGCACCACAAAACGACTGTCCAGCTCCTCCAGAATCTCCTTTTCGTTCAGCGCCATGCTTTCTCCTCGCCATTTTTTCACATTGGTCTTCTCCAGCTTTTTGCAGGCATACATCATTCCTGTGGCCCGCACCTGGCAAGCCCACACCTGCAGATAAAACAAATACAGTCACATGACCACGAAAAACTTTCACCAATACTGCTGTCACAACAGAGCTTTTAAATGGGTCATGAATTAATGATGTGTTTCCTGACTTGATGAGCTGACTGAACAAGGAAACACATAGTTGAACATCTGACTTACGTAGGATTATTATAAATCAGTGATAACTTGTTACATATTGGAATATTGTCAACTAGGAAAAAAACAGCTTAGATTAAGTTTCAAAAAAAGGGCAAAAACAGTTCTGTGCATTGCTTCTGTGCAGCACTGTTAAGTGTTAGTTAATAGTTTTATGTTAACAGTGGGTGGAGCTTATTTAACTCTTTAATAGTGTTGTCTCAACTCTGAAATCAACTCGGTGAAAGAACACTAACGCTGGCTGTCAGTTAACTCAGAAAGTGTTAAAATAACACTTCAGGAGTTGAAATCAACTTTGAAAAGTTTAACTGTGAAATTTTAACTCTCCGGTTTTTGCCGTGTGCACTCCACTGGTCTGAGGAGAACCAGTTTAAGGTTTTGGACCAGTCCAGTCAAAGCCCAGACTTTGCTGGACCCAAGCAGCATCGTCCAACCTGAGTGAGCTGAAACAGTTTTGCCATGAAGAATGACCAAACTTTGAGACAAACTCACACAGACTTGATGCTGGGTCCAACAGTGGTTCTGTACAGTACTGACTTTGTAAGGAGGCAGTGAAGGAGTGTGGGTGGGTGGGGGCTGGGGAGATGTATTTATGCACTCACTACTTTACAATTGTAAGTTTTTCAGAACTATCCCATTTTGTTCTTTAAGGCAACAACAGAGAAAGATTACCAAAGGGGGGTCAAAACATTTGCAACCCACTGTAATATAAATATGGTCTTCTGGAAAAATTCACTTTAGCATTTTTTAATATTTTTAAAATATTTTACGATAGAGACAGATATTGAAGAGGTGTAGGTCTTACTTCTCCAAAGCCTCCTTTCCCCAGCAGCCTGTACTGTCTGAAATTCTGTTTGGAGATGGGCTGTCTTAAAGAGGAAAAAAGCAGGCTGGTTTTATTACAAATATTTATTTCAAATACGCAAATAGTATGTGTGTAGTATGTGTGATGAATCTGACACAAAGTAAACAGATAAACCAGCTAACAAAGTACTGATCTGTCTGTGATTTAATGTGGGACACCCAGTGGGGTGCGAAAGTTTGGGCAGCCTTGTTAATTTTCCTGATTTACCTTTATAAATCATTGATTGTTTGGATTTAAAAAATCAGTAAAATATATCATATAGGGGACAAACAGTGATGTTTGAGAAGTGAAATGAAGTTGATATAATTTACAGAAAGTGTGCAATAATTGGTTAAACAAAATTAGGCAGGTGCATAAATTTGGGCACTGTTGTCATTTCATTGATTTCAAAACCTTTAGAACTAATTATTGGAACTAAAAAAATTAGTTTGGTAAGTTCAGTGACCCTTGAGCTCCATACACAGGTGACTCCAATTATGAGAAAGGGTATTGGGGGTAAGTTTTTCTCCTCTTTGCATCTTCTTTGAAGAGTGGCAGCATGGGAGTCTGAAAACAACTTTCAAATGAGCTGAAAACAAAGATTGTTCACAGTCATGGTTTAGGGGAAGGATACAGAAAGCTATCTGAGAGATTTCAGCTTTCAGTCTCCACTGTGAGAAACATTGTGAGAAAATGGAGGACCACAGGCACAGTTCAAGTCAAGGCTGGAAGTGGCAGACAAAGAAAAATCTGGAATAAAGAGAAGCGAAGGATGTTGAGAACAGAGTCAACCCACAGACCAGCACCAAAGACCTACAACATCATCTTGTTGCTGATGGAGTCACTGTGCATCGTTCAACTATTCAGCACACTCTACACAAGGAGATGCTGTATGTGAGAGTGATGCAGAGGCCTTTTCTCCGCCCACATCACAAACAGAGCTGCTAGAGGTATGCTAAAGCACATTTGGACAAGCCAGCTTCATTTTGGAATAAGGTGCTGTGGACTGATGAAACTAAAATAGTTATTTGGGCAGAACAAGGGCCGTTATGCATGGAGGAAAAAGAACACAGTACTCCAAGAAAAACACCTGCTACCTACAGTAAAATGTGGTGGTGGTTCCATCATGCTGTGGGCCTGTGTGGCCAGTACAGGGACTGGGAATCTTGTTAAAGTTGAGGGATGCACGGATTCCAACCAGTATCAGCAGATTCTGGAAACCAATGTCCAGGAATCAGTGACAAAGCTGAAGCTGCTGAAGCCGGGGCTGCATCTTCCAACAAGACAACGACCCTAAACACTGCTCAAAATCTACTAAGACCTTCATGCAGAGGAACAAGTAGAATGTTCTGGAATGGCCATCTCAGTCCCCAGACCTGAATATTATTGAAAATCTGTGGTGTCACTTAAAGAGAGCTGTCCATGCTCAGAAACCATCAAACCTGAATGAACTAGAGATGTTTTGTAAAGAAGAATGGTCTAAAATACCTTCAGCCACAATCCAGACTCTCATCAGAAGCTGTAGGAAGTGTTTAGAGGCTGTTATTTCTGCAAAAGGAGGAACTATTGAATTAATGTTTTTTGGTGCCCACATTTATGCACCTACTTTATTTTGTTTAACCAATTATTGCACACTTTCTGTAAATTATATCAACTTCATTTTACTTCTCAAATATCACTGTGCTTGTCCCCTATATGATATATTTGACTGATTCTTTCTTAATCCAAACAATCAATCAATGATTTATAAAGGTAAATCAGGAAAATTAATAAGGCTGCCCAAACTTTCGCACCCCACTGTACGCATGTGTGCTTTTGGACACATGAAGACATATAAAGACACAAGAAGACAACACATGAAAAAGACACATAAAGAAGACACATGAAGACATGACGAAGAAACATGAAGATACATGAAGACACAAAGCAGTGGCAGCTGGTCAATAGAGGGCGCTAGGGTGCTTCCCCCCACTATTTTTTGAGACACACACACAAAAAAAATACAAATAAAATAACAAAAGAAAACATTTAGTAGAAATATCTACACACGGGTTAGACAAAGAAACTGAAACACCTGGTTTTAGACAATAACATGCCTTTCAGACAGCTTCCTCTTACGTCCACAGTTAATCCTGTTGGATGTGGTTGGTCCTTCTTGGTGGTATGCTGACATTACCCTGGATACCGTGGCTCTTGATGCATCACAAAGACTTGCTGTCTTGGTCACAGATGCACCAGCAAGATGTGCACCAACAATTTGTCCACTTTTGAACTCTGGTATGTCACCCATAATGTTGTGTGCATTGCAATATTTTGAGCCAAACTGTGGTCTTACCCTGCTTATTGAACCTTCACACTCTGCTCTCACTGGTGCAATGTGCAATTAATGAAGCTTGACCAATTTAGCCATGAAACCTCCCACACTAAAATGACAGCTGTTTCACTTTCATTGTCTAAACCTCTGTATGTTTTAGATGTGTAAGATAAACCTTTTATAGTTATTAATGGGTAAACTTATTTCACTCATGAACATTGTCATGTGTTTAGTAAACTGAGCTGTGCCCAGAATGTGATTTTCATACCAGTAGTGGGTCAATGTCATATTCAGTAAGGCAGTGCAGGTCCAGAAGTAAACCAGTAAACAAATGGAGGGGCTAAACAATTTAACTATGTCTTTTAAATCAAAACCTTTTTTGATGAGAACACGTGTCATTAGGAGAAGTTTAAAGTAAACGAACTTGGACCCAATCAGCCAGACACGAAGAGCAGAGTTAATGAAGAGTTAACTTAGATTATAGAGTTCAGTTAGTTTTACAGCCGCTGACAGGTGGTCCTGGGTAAAGCAGCTGGAGGTAACACGTGGGGAGAACAGGTATTGCGTTGGTTGTGTCGCGTTTTGGATTGCATGCACACACACTGCAAGCAAGGGAGCACACACACAGTGCGTGTACTCCCTTGCTTGCAGGGGAGGTGTTTATACTTGGCAATTATGTTGTTGTAGATTTCTCCAAAATGACATGTGGAAGTACACTATATAACTTGTGAAAATGCTGTAAGTAGGAGCCTTCATGGAGTTACAAAAATTCAGAGGTGGACGACCATGTGCCAGGACAGCATGCAGGGGCAGGGATGGCGCGATTGCGTCACATATGGCGCAAGCTCCCTCACGCCTGGCGCAGTTTGTCAACTACAGTATAGCTTAACAGGAGGACACTCAGCTCATTTGAAGGGGATCCTTTAAAAGCCTGACAGCTGAAGTCAGATCATGCTGCTGACATTGTTTGTATTGTACCTCTTCTGTTTTTGCTACAAGTAAAAGAGAGCTCAACTAGATCAGCTGCTTGTTTATTCCTTGTGTTTTGATAATTAATTTATCCAACAAAGACACATGAGAACTAATGAAGAAAGATGAGGACACATGAAGACACATGAGAAGAAAACAAAGATACATGAAGACACATACTATAGATATATGAAGAAGACACATGAGTAGGGGGACATATGAGAAGAACACATAAAGATACATGAAGAAGATACATGCTGTAGATATATGAAGAAGACATGAGAAGAAGACACAGAAATGTACATGAACAACATATGAAAAGGAGACAAATGAGAAGAAGACATAAAGACACATGAAAAGGAGACATATGAAAAGACATAAAGATACACAATGAAGACATATGAGAAGAAGACATTTAAAGGTACATGTAGAAGACAAATGAGGAGGAGACAGAAAGAGACGACACAAAGATACATAAAAAAGACACATGAAGAAAACACATGAGAAGCAGACATAAGAAGAGGACACATACAGATGCATAATGAAAGCACATGAAGAAGACACATGATAAAAAGACACACAAGGACCTATGAAGACACATAAAGAACACACACACACGACTGACCTTTCCAGCATCTTCCACTGTAGAAAACGGTCAAAATACATGCTGTCCATGTACTGGATGAAGGGCTCTTTGCTCAGGTATTCATGTAGTTCTCTACCATCCAACACAAACTGTCAGTTTTCTTCAAATATTCAGAATTTATTCAACAGAAATGTGAACCTACTCTTTACAGTCAGAAAAGACGTCTTCATAGGGAGCTAGCTTCAGATAGTTTCTGCAGCTTTGTTCATATCTCTCCATGATGGACACGAACTGGTCAGACTGCATGGATGAGGTCATTTAAAACGTTTAGACAGTATTTTTAGTGGGAGGATATCAAACTGCAACATGACAGAGAGTAACAGTTCAAATGAACCATGGAGAGTGTCAGACCTGCCGGCTGAAGAACATCTGGATGATACTGTTCCCAAATTCTGTCCTCTCTTTTTCTGACTTTGTCTCAAATGATTCCTAAAGGAGTTAGAGGGGACAGAGGGTAAGAAAAGGTTTACACAGAAATATGCAGCTCTTCTCAACGTCCGCTACGGGCTATTAATGGTAAATTAAATTAGTTAGACACGATTTAGAAAAGCAAACATCGTTTTTTTATAGAAGACATCCAAACTGACATTGTAAATCAGAGTGAAAACCAAAGAACTGCCTCCTTGATTAGAACGCTGCATTGTTGAAGGTTCTAAATGCACAGTGGTCCCCATTATTCTCAACTGGAAGAAGTTTTAATTTTTTTTTGCTTGTATTAAGCGGTCATTTTTGTCTTTCTGCTGATAAATCTGCAGTTTAGCACAACCAGGTTCCTTCTGGGAGATTCTCACCTGGCCTCACAAAGCAAATGAAGGAGCTAAGAGCTTAGACTAACAGACTAACAGGCCTATGTGTGTGTGCAGGGGGGTGTATGTATTTCCAGGCACATAGTTCAGTTCTTTACAAACAATGATGCAAGTATGTTAACTTCAGTTGTTATGAAAATGCTGTACATATCAAAAATAAATCAGACGTTGCATCATAGCCCATCTAATAACCTTGAAATTGGCCTCTGTCTCTTTAAGAACCTCCTACCACACTCGCGCCTCATCACATTTTCAAACTGCTCTGTGGAGCAGGAGCTCGACTGCAGACTGAGCTCCAGGGAGGAGCTTTGTAAATCTGCTGTGCTTTGTACCAGTAAACGTTTAGGCAGCTCCACATGGCTGACACAGGACATTCAATGATTTCTCAGACATGCATGAATGCATCAAAGCAACATGGCTGTTTTATGGTATAGTTTTATGCAGTGCTTCTTGGGATAGTGAGGGCTGTGGACGATACACCAGACCTCAACTTGGGGGAAATGGAGGGTGCATTTGTGGCCTGTAATTGGAGGAGCCTTTGAATCTGGACAGCCTTCGAAGCATCACTGTGACATAATCGGCCTTCAAATTTGGCCTTCGAAGGATGCAGCCTCTGAATTTGGACACAGCCTCTGTGGAGATGGGTGTGTAGGTCTGTTTTCCCTGTTCAGACCTGGCATCAACATCCACCTTGGCTAATTCGTTTGAAAGTGGACAGTCTGATTCGCAGCAGGCAGTTAGCTGTATTCTCCACAACAGGGCCAGCCTGTTGCAAAGACAGCAAAGGCAAATGCTAAGGGCGTCGTCCAATTCTAAGGGGTGCCACAAATGAAGAACAAAAAAAAAATTATAACTTTTTATTAGAGCTGTTACAATTAACATGAACAGGTTCTCCTCATTGCTGTCAGCAAATGTTGTCAAGTATGAGGTAGACTTCTGGTATTCTGTTTAAAATGCATTGTATATTTTAATCAGACAAACTGGTGTCTAAAGAAAAAAATACTACAACAGACAAAGTTATTTAATTGGTATGTGAATGTATGTAAATTGGCAGAAGGGGTGGGCACCAATATTGCCAGGGCTGGCCCTGCTCCACACTGTGCTTACAACCTGATGTTGATTCTTCTGAGCTGCAAGCTGGACCTTTTCTTTCACCACTCTGTGTTAAATTAGCTGCTGTGTTTGGGAACATTGTGACCCAGTTTTGGCCAAGTTCATCCGTGGGTCACACGACCTCATGTTTGACTGAATACCTCAATCCTTTGGTCAATAGAGGAGTTTATGATTGACTTAACGATTGTAAGGCATTCTGGTCCTGTAGTTGCAAAACAAGTTCAACTCATTTTATCTTCTCCATCTGGTTTGACAGTATGATGTTTAAAACAAACAAGATTCAGTGCATTATGGGTAAACATCTGAGATGTGTTAAACCATGTTTGAGTTCTTTTATGTTCGATAAAGGATTTTTCACAGAGCTTTTCATATTTTATTTGTTTTTGTCTGTGCTAAAATGGGGTGGAAAATTTGAAAATGTTCAGTATTTTTCATAAATATTAGGTAATTTCAGGAGAGTTTCATGTACAGGTGCCTTCAGGTTTCTGGAGTTAATGTGTTTTAAACAATCATTATAATGCAGGGATGATCAGTTCTAAGATTTCTGCTATGTTTGAGCTAAAGTTTATGCTAACCTGACCACATTTACTCACCATATTCTGGTGATTGATGCACACTTACATGTCACTGTTTAAGTCATTTGTTTGTTTGTGTGTGTGTGTGTGTGTGTGTGTGTGCGTGTGCGTGCGTGTGTGTGTGTGTGTGTGTGTGTGTGTGTGTGTGTGTGTGTGTGTGTGTGTGTGTGTGTGTGTGTGTGTGCGTGCGAGTGTGTGTGTGTGTGTGTGTGTGTGTGTGTGTGTGTGTGTGTGTTTCTGGTGACATTTGGTGGCAATTAAAAAAACGCCTACATTTGGGGACAAAAGTGGAGTCCCCATTTGGTTTAAATGCCATTGGTGGGTTGGGGGTTGGGTTTAGGACCAAGGTGTGAATTGAGTTTAGGTTAGTTTTAGGGTCAGGTAGGTACCTGTGAGGTTAGCCTTAGGGTTTGTGGTCAGGGTTAGGCTGTAGGAATGTAATGGAAGTCAATGGAATGTCCCCAATTGGATAGCTGTGCGAACATGTGTGTGTGTGTGTCTTAATGCATTTATATTAAATTATTTGACTATTTACGAGCCCCCCCCCCCCAACTAAATTCCTCAGGAGCATGGCCTGAACACCTCTGCTATGGTCTTGTCTGCAGTGTTGTATAAAGTACCACAAAGTGATACTAGAGTAAAAGTACAAGTATCTTACAAAAAATTACTTTGCTAAAAGTTAAAGTCTCCTTATGGTACATTACTTGAGTAAAAGAATTAAAGTGTCTGATATTTTTTGTACTTAAGTATTAAAAGTAAACATATTGATTTAAAATGAGCAGTTAGATTTTCTGTAAGGACATTTATTAGGAGGTGACCACAAAGAATGCAGAAATGACTATATCATATTAAATAATTCAGGATGCTCCAGTCCAGCTGTTTCAGTTTATATACATATATCAAGGCTGCACAAACATTTTCCCCAAAATGAAAATCTATCTGAGGGCTGCGGCCAAATGTAATAATATAATTCATGAAATACAAATACCTCCTCCACTTTTAAAAATACAGTCCTTTTATTTTTAATGATTAAGCTACCAGCCAGTGCTGTGGCCCACGTTTTTGACTAACTGCAATACAACACCTTATATGGTCATTGGGTCAATGAATGTAATGACTTTAGGTGGAAATACTGTGTTTCTACATAGGACCAAAGGGCTATCCATCAGGTCCACCAATGCGTCCCCCCTACCCACTCCCAATCTGAAAAGGGGGTGTCTGGACATAAAAAATGCTTATCACTCAAAAACTATTCAACATAGAAGCCTCCGTTTTTCGTTTTGTTTGTTTTAGCCCTGATAAAGGGCTATCCATCCGATCCGTCAATTAGCCCCCCACCCCATCTGAAAAGTGGGTGTCTGGACATAAAATGCTTATAAATCAAAAACTATTCAACACAGGAGCTGCAGATTTATTTTTGTTTTTTGACTCTGATGACGGGCTACCTATAAGACCCACCAACGAGAACCCCCCACTCCCAGATCCCAACCCAAAACAATAAACCTATTCTGATAATTCTGAGTTCTGGTGCATTGGTGCTTTGCGTACATGCAGGAGTCATAATACTCCCACTATGCAGTCTCTAGTCTTTCATCTTTGCTTTTGTTTAATAAATAATGACACAATGGAAGCGGTTGTGTGTTTTCTACACTTCAGGTTGGATTTAAATCACTCTAAAACTTGGTAAAGACCAAATAATTTATAATAATACGTCATAACATGTAAATCGCTAAAACTGAAAGAGGGTGGATTTTGTTTCTCATGTAAATAAAGTGCTTGACTAGTGTTTGAATATAACTTCTATAAAAGTCTAAAATCTATACTAAAATACAGAAGAATATACACTTCATTGAGTTTTGAATTAGTGGTTAAAATTAGCCTAAAAAACAAACTGGATCTTACATCCAGCTTTTTAATAAATTCCTTTATTACACTGCAAAAAATATCCACCTAACCAAGTTTTAAAATCTTATACCCAGCCAAAAAGTCTTTTTGATCTTGTTTTGAGACTGATTTACTAAACAAGAACTGATTGT
>NW_013953121.1:72710-84423 GCF_001266775.1 Austrofundulus limnaeus
CACACACACACACACACACACACACACACACACACACACACACACACACACACACACACACACACACACACACACACACACACCTATGGTCGCCCTCAGCTCCGTGCACAGGCTGATGTGTGGAAGGCGAAGCATGTCCTTCCATTTCCAGCTGCGGCCTTTGCTCTTACCACCTGCAGGCAGGAGATGAAGAGAAAATGAAAGTGTACAAACAAGGAAACAACCAAGGTGATCAAATATTGTGTCTGTGTTGGCGGTGTGCCATGAGCGTGCACAGATCACATGCACACCCAACCTTTCAGGTTTCTGTCAACAGATAAGCTCCACTACAGTGAAGGAACTAATAATAGCTGAAGGAAGAGGTGAGCCAAGCCGGTGTGACCACATTACTTTGAAATTTACTTTCATACTCTTGTCACTCACAGGAGCTATTTTAGTTTCCACAGTGCATAATCACATCCCGGCAAAACCAAACCACACTGAGCTTACGTCAGCAAGCGCTGAGCTTAGAGAGAAAACTTTGTACCAGCGGCAGAGGTTTTTATTAACATGTTCCCAAAGGATGCTTCTGATCAGTTCAAAGCCTGACTTGAACTGGTGACAACTTTTAATCTCTGAGAGGAATTGTGTAACAAAGGTGCCAACAAAAAATATATATTTATATATATAAAAATGCTTACTCCTGACCTGTACACAGATACAAATATGGTGTATTTTAATTGTATAACAACCAGTTACACAGCATTTATGCAGAAAACTCTTACCTTCTCTGGCCTTTAAAAGAGCACTGTTCTGCACCATGCTTTCAATATCCATGTGTGAAGGTTTACTCTGAGCTTTCCACGTCTGCCTCTAACTACAGGTTTAAGCTGCAGGTGTGCTGCTGGAAGGAAAGTAATGAGCTTGGCGGTCTAACCTGTTACTTAAAGATGACACTTGTGGGGCATTTCGTCACAGGAGGCGGGACTTAGCTGCAGATGAAAGGAGTGCAGTTTTCTTCGAACAGAAAAAGTTGGTATTTCAGGAACTGCAATTACCCTTGAGAAATTTTTGTCTAACAAGCAGCCTCGGGGTCATACATATCATTTTAGGTTGCACACCTGTTTCCTGCAGAATCAACACCTGTGAGGACTACCACCCAGGAACAGACTCTATGAAGACCAAGGAATCCTCCACACAGCTCAGAGAAAAAGTTGTGTAGAAGTAGGGATCAAAGTTTGGAAATCAAAACAGAAAACAAACAAACAAACAAACAAACAAAGCCTGCCAGGAGAGGATTAGTGCATCATTCACTACTACTACATTATTTATAAAGCACTTTAAAGGGATCTACGATTAGTTGTAACATTAGACGTTATTTGATAAACATTTATTTTAACTGTAAAACAAAGACTGTAAAAATACTGTAGGCTGTTTAGTTTTGTAATTTTTTGAAAATATATTTTAACACGGACGAAGCCATTTCATTTACACGCAAAGCATTCTGGGTAAACGATGTCATCAACTAGGTCATCGGTGCGAGGCTGCTAGCGAGCTATATCCACCCTGAAGGTTAATCTTAGACAATATCTGATGATCGTCTCTTTTAAATGAAACCAGAGAGCGTTGACAGAGAGGAGAAGGTAGAAATGACTCAGCCTGGAACTGAAAATATAGATGGAGGACAACAGAGCTGCTTCATGGAAGAAGAACCTCAGCTTAGCCTGTTAGCCTTTGCGCTAGCCCTCACGCTATATTGCCTTATATGTATTAGCTCGGTGCTAGCGCGACAAACAAGCTAAACTGAGGTCCTCCATCCATATTTTCAATTGCAGACTGAGTCGTTTTTGTGTTCCCCTCTCTGTCATGTGGATGGAGGACCTCAGTGATGAGAGGAGAATGTGTAGCGCTGAGCTAATACATATATATGGAGATAGCGTCGGGGCTAACACTAAAGCTAACAGGCTAAGCTGAGGTTCTTCTTCCATGAAGCAGCTCTGTTGTCCTCCATCTATATTTTCAGTTACAGACTGAGTCATTTCTACCTTCTCCTCTCTGTCAACGCTCTCTGGTTTCATTTAAAAGAGTCGATCATCAGATATTGTCCAAGATTAACCTTCAGGGTGGATATAGCTCGCTAGCAGCCTCGCACCGAGGACCTATGTCATCATTTACCCAGAATGCTTTGCATGTAAATAAAATGGCCCCATCCGTGTAATATATTTTTAAACTTTTAGTTTAAAAATTCTAAAAACTGAACAGCCTACAGTGTTTTTACAGTCTTTATTTTACAGTTAAAATATATGTTTATCATATAAAGTCTAATGTTACAACTAATAGGGGATCCCTTTAAAACTGCATCAAAGTGCTGTACATGTAAAATAAAAAAAAACAAAACAAACAAAACATAGAATAAAAACAATTAAAAACTCAAATTTTTAAACAGGCATTTGAGTCTGAAGTGTCAGGGTGAGACACAGGGAGAACCCAAAAGCAGGCAAACTCGAGGATATTGTAAAAATAAAACTATTTATTCGAAACAAAAACAAAAAGCTGACGAGGCAGTACAAGTACAGAGAGACAACGAGGAGACCGAAACAGCAGGAGAAACCAAACAATGAACCAGCGATGAGATGAAGAACTGAACCGGAATATATACTAACAGAGGAAATGAGAAATGAGMGACAGCTGGAGAGGAGACTGATTACAAACAAGGGACAGGTGAGCATAATTACAATGACCTAGAAAACAGACTGAGGAAGGATGAGTAATAAATACACAGAGAAAACACACGAGGGCGACATGAAAACAAAACAGACAAAACGCATTCTCAACATGAAGAGCACGATCATTAGGCCAGCCTCTGTTTTTTTCATTTTATTGTTTATTTTGTTATTGTATTTTTTTCATTGTTTGTATTTTATGTTCCTGTACAGCACTTTGGTTTTTTATTGTACTTTATAAATAAACGGTGATGACGATGATGATAAAAAAACAATAAAAAAGGAATAAAACAAATAAAAACAAGTCTCAGGCTGTGACAAAAGCCATGTAATTGAACATTTTTAAAGGGTTTTAAGGACCAACCTGACAAAGAGTGCGTTCATAAAAGAATCTGCTTCCAGGACCATTTTACAGGGTGTTTTTCAATCAAAGAGGTTCTAGAGTTAAAACCCAAGTCAAAGCTCCTTCAGTACCAACTCTTTCTGTTTCTATCACCCTGAGCTCAAACACAGAAACACCAGTCCTAATCCAGAACCTGCTCTTTTCTGCACCAAAACAAAGAAGTGATTCACACAGAAGCTGGAGACTAACAACTAAAATGTTGTTAGCGCCTTATTAGGCAGTTAGTTTCACTTTTACTTTGCTTAAGTAAGAATATTACAGTGATTTATTAGATTAAACTAATAGTGATATGAAGGCAACATGGAGAGTAATGAATAGTGTTTTGGAAACTAAAACAAAATCAAGCATTTCACAATACTTTGTTGAGGATGACAGTAAAATTCATGATCAGAATGAAACTGTAAATAGATTTAGTAATTATTTTGTGAATGTAATTCACAAAATAATTAATGGCCCAAGTCTAATAATAATGGCCAAAGTCTTACAGTTAAAATACCAAAAGTTGA
This sequence comes from Austrofundulus limnaeus, assembly GCF_001266775.1. Lineage (NCBI taxonomy): Eukaryota > Metazoa > Chordata > Actinopteri > Cyprinodontiformes > Rivulidae > Austrofundulus > Austrofundulus limnaeus. Next base: position 76,322 of record NW_013953121.1, read on the forward strand.
TAATAATGTAAGTCATACAGTAATGAGTTGTACCAACAGTGATTTTCCATCCATCCATCCATCCATCCATCCATCCATCCATCCATCCATCCATCCATCCATCCATCATGGATGGATGGATGGATGGATGGATGGATGGATGGAAATCATGAATATTGTAACAAATCTTGCAAACAAAAGCTCAAAAGACTGGTTGGATATGGATACGACATTTATAAAGGAAATAACGTTATGTTATTGAACCATTTACATCTGTAATCCATCATTTTCAACTGGAAAATTTCCCAACAACACAGCCAAAGTAATCCCTCTCTACAAGAGTGGTGAGAAACATCTTTACAAACTATAGACCAATATCATTGTTACCACAATTTTCAAAAATTTTGGAAAGGTTATTTGTCACCAAATTAGATCAGTTCATTGATAAACAAAATATTTTAAGTAAAAATCAATATGGTTTTAGAGCTAATAACTCAACATCAATGGCTCTCATGGACCTAACTGAACACATAACAACAGCTGTTGATAAAAAAACAATACTGTGTCAGTGTTTTTGTTGATCTAAAAAAAGCATTTGATACCACTAACCACAGTATTCTTCTTGGGAAATTAAACAAATATGGCATAAGAGGTCCAGTACTACAGTGGGTATCAAGTTATTTAACTAATAGGAAACCGTTTGTACAAATTAATGATGTAAGGTCTGAACTTTGTAATATTGTATGTGGGGTTCCACAAGGTTCTGTACTGGGACCAAAGTTGTTTCTTCTATATATTAATTACTGATAAAGCACTATTCATATTATATAATGCAATAATTGTTCCACATATGATTTATTGTATAGAAATCTGAGGAAATGCATGTAAAACAATTAGTAACCCTATTTTGATTTGACCAAAATGAGCCATAAGAATTATCACAAGAAAGCATTACTATCACCCATCTAATATATTGTTTCATCAATTAAAATTATTACAATTTTATGAGTTGGTTGAATATCATGTTCTGCAGGTTTTGTATAAAGCTAATAAAAATGTGTTACCTTCAAACATCCAATCTAATTTTGTTAAAAGGGAAAGCTGTTATAATTTGAAGGGACTACAAATGTGTGTTAAACAAAAAATCCGAACAAATCTGAAGGACAGATGCACTTCAGTGAAAGGTATAAGACTATGGAACAATCTGGAAAATGATTATACAAGCACTGGGTCAATTAATTCCTTCAAAATTAATCAAAGCAAAATTGTTAAACAAATATGAAATTTTTTAATTTGTACGAGTCACTGTTTGAGGAGTTGAATTTTTTTTGTTTTATTTGGTTTATTATTGTTTGAAATTGATATAATATTTTTTTGTAAATAGGAGCAGATATTATAAGATTTTTTTCTTCTTCTGCTGCCTTTCATTTTATTTTATTTGATTTGCATTGTTTTGTTATGTGTAATGTGTTTTGTTTTGTTTGTTTTTGTTTGTTTTTTTAATGAAATGAATAAACTATGTTGCAAGTTATTTTAAAGAAAATACTTCACCTTAACATTATTGCAAAATAAAGTTAGCACTGGAATAACATCACAGTTTGTGTGAGGTTTTTTTAGCAGGCATGTAAACAGCCTCTGCTTGGATATGCATCCTTCATAACCTCTTCAGGTTCTACAAAGAGCTTTATCTATTTCCTCCTTCCCACACACACTCATTCAATGCTCTCTGTTTTATAACCTACATACGGCCCTTTATTAGTCTCACTCATACGCTGATAAAAATGTCAAAGGTACAGTGTCTTGCCTGGAGACACTTTGGCTTGCTGCTGCTGGGGATCAAAAACCCAACCTTTCACCTAGACAACAGCCCCCATCTCAACTGAGCCAAGCTGCCACATCAGCAGAGGCAGCAGGTCTGAGCCCACACGACAATACTTTTACTTCTTTACTTCAAAATTTTACACCTTGTTGCACGCTACAAATGAAATATGACTGAACTCATCATGAAAGAAGTTGCTGAATTTACTTAACCAAATTGATTCAACTAAACTTAGTTGAGTAAATTATAAGGGTTTATTCACACCAGGAAAGTCCTTTGGTCCGCTTGTTTGGTCCGGACCAAAAGTAGACTTTATTTTTGTCATTTGGTGCGGTTTGCATTCACATTGTGCTTTTTTGCAAACAGACTAGAACTTGTAAACAAAGTCACGAGGTTGACGATCATTGATCACACTGGACAGAAAAGACGGGGGCGGGACTGAGCGCACAGACACAGAAAAAAACATGGAAAGTTCTGCGTGCTGTGGCTCTGATGTGCACATTTTTGCTGATAGTACAACTACAATGCCATTTAAGGATTCCATCCTTTGTTATGCGATGACCAAAGTAGCTGACTTCAGAGGCACAGATAATGCTCTTTTCAGCATTAAGCTTAAAGAGGCAATATTATGTATTTCTCAGGCATACATTTCAATACTATACCATAACAAAGTATCTTTGTCACCTTTAGTTGTTATTAAAATGCTGTTTTTGTGTTTAAATAGAAAATAAACTTATCTTCTCATCACTTCCTCTTCTAAATGCCTTGAAATTGGCCTCTGTCTCTTTAAGAACCACCTTCTGCATCTGTCCCGTCCCATTCAGTGCATGTTTTTTCTGCTGCAACCATTGAATTGACCCAGTCTGTCGGCTCTGTTACCTTGACAATGATCTACTGTTTTTCAGGAGCTTCATTCTTGAGGCGATCCCTCAGGGCCAGGGGAACTCGTCTGGGTGGATGCACCACAGGAACAGCCTTAAGGCTCCCACATACTCGGGCATACTGTGTGCAGTCCATGAGCCGTGCAGAGTCCTTGCATATTGTCCGCAGATGTTTGAGACTTCATACTCGAGCGTACTGACCGCCTGACAAATGATTTCATTTCTTGCAATTTCAGTCCTGATTTCAAGGATGAGGAGGAAGAGATGGTTTGCATTTTAGCTTTAGAAAAATAAAAAATTACCTTACCCAGGATCTGAGCAATTTCCTCCCACAAATTTGTTGCTTGATGAAAGTCTTTATATTCCTTCATTGATGCATCATAAAGTTTTCTAATCTCCTCCGTGAGATGCTCTTTAAAGTTTGACTCCATTTTGTCCACAAATGACACCATTTCTCAACTTTATCTTCTTGGTGTCGCATTCAAAGCAGTACACGCCATTGTGCGCACCACGGACGCGGACGTAAAAAACTAATCTTTGCACGGACCAGTCCAGCGGACGTCCGCCTTGGGTCTGCGAAGAGTCTGCTTCGAGTCTGCGCGGACCTCCGCAGAACGAATAACGTCCGAGCACGTGGGAGCCTTTTGGGTCAATGTGGATTGTGCATTCGCCAGGAAACAAACCAATTCCTGTTAAAACATCTGCAAACTCATCCATAACTTGTCTCTCAGGGTTATCATTCACAGACAGGATCACCTTTATCAATCCAAAGTCAAGACAGGTTTTTAATCCTAATACTGGTGGAGCACTGGTGTCATATTCATTTCCAGCCTTAGTTGAATGTTTTTATATTGGCATTTCATGTTGCATATGCCTCTCACCACCAGACGTTGTCCTCCACATACATAAAGTGGGTGTTCTGAAGGCTGTGACACACATTTAAGGTTTAATGCCTCAAACACACTTGCAGGAATCACAAACTGTTACATCAACAAACTGCTCAAATGGTTCTCTGATGCTTTGTACCTTTTCGTGGAACTTATAGCGTGCAAAAATGACATTTGTTTTGGGCAAAACATATGCCTCACCTTCTTTTCAGTACAGAAGACCTGACCAGGCTGCTGTGACACCTGCTTTTATGAAATCTGAGGTAAAACCTGAACGTTGTCTTCATCTTCCTTCAAATCAACCACAATTCTCCTAATTTTCTCTCAACCTGTTCAGGATAAAATCAGTGAGCAGCATTCTAACATTTACCTGAAATATGATGTCATCATTGACAACCCTGCTGTAAATTGTTTTATTAAACATCTGAAATGATTTTAATTGTATTTATGAAAGCTGAAGTTGACCCGTTCACTAAGGAGCACCAGTTTAACTCTCATGATGGAGGCTCTGGGCCCAGGTAAATGAAGAGGGTTGTGATCATCTGAAGTTCTGATTTGATCTGAAAGACTGTCCAGGACTAGTTTTGGAGACTCTTAAAAAGGAACAGCTGAAAGAAGAACATGGTTAGTGTTAAAATGACCTAAAGACAAGGAGCCGGTCACATTAAACTTGCTGGACCACTTTGGATGCTTACCATGAACAAATCATGAGTACACATACAGTAAATGTTACTGTATTATAAAAAAATGTTTGAAATGTTTGAATATATTCTGGGGATAAAAGGTGCAGACTATAAGATTTATTCTTCTTCTGCTACCTTTCATTTTATTTTGGTTTTTGATTTGTGCATTGTTTTGTTTTCTATTGTATAGTTATTTTGTTTTTTAGTGAAATGAATAAATTTAAAGAAAAAATATTTACATATAAATAGACAAATAATTTTTTACCAGGGCAATGTCGAGAGAAAATTGACACACTACTGTATCGCCCTCTGCAGGAGGACACAGGCACTGCAAAAACAGAAGACAAATCATTTCTCACCAAATCTCTCAACAACCTTTATGTTTGAACTTCATACATGCAAAGTATAATCAGATTAAAAAAAAAACTGATTAATAGAATTTTTTGCACATGCATTCTGTAACCGAACCACACTCCACACCAGTCATTGACAATAATTTATACCGTGGGTTTTTTGCAAACTGCCAGTAAGCAGAAAAAGTAGTGCACTGAATGAGAGTTGGCTGAATCATTATGGGTTTAAACCTGTGACCAGTGTGGTAAGTCTTTTATACACAGGAAAACATTAACTACTCATACCCATTTTCACAGAGGAAAGAAACCACACTCCTGTGATGACTGTGGAAACCCTTATTCTGAGATTGCATCACACTTAGGTTAAACCCTATAGTTGTGATATATGAAAGGATTTTAGGACGAAGGCTGAAGTAAAATACATCAATGCATCCTTTGAAGGGTACATTTACTCCGCAGTGTCCTGCATGTCAAGGCAAGTTTCACAAAACACCCAAAAGTTTAACAATTTTGTTGTGTTCAGTGTGGGAAATTGTTTACAATGAAATAGGTTTTAAAATACACAACCTTTTCCACACAAGCAATGAAGATTTTCCCTGTGATCATTGCAATAAGTCTTGCATCTCCAAAGAACAGCTGAAAGCACAGTGGAGTGGAGTCAAACCATACTGCTGTGTTGAATGTGGAAAAGCTTTTATATACAAGAGATCCTTTGTGATCCATCAACTTGTTCATTCTGGGGATAAACCACACAAATGTGACCTTTGTGGGAAAGCCTTCACCATGGCCTTCAACCTGAAACTCCACCAGAGAGTCCACAGTGATAAGAGGCCATACAAATGTGACCAAAGTGAGAAGACTTTTAAAGCTTTAGCTGATCTAAAATAACAGACGACAGAAACCAGTTACATAAGCACTTTTAGGTATGTACAAAATTCTCATTTAAACTTTGCTATTTTTATGAAAATGTGTTTTGTTTTATAAACATCGTTCACGTGGCTGTGTCTGGAAACATTTGTATATGACCGTAAAGATGATGTAAATAATATCAAACTGGTAAGATGCAGTGAAATACACACTGGCAGTAGTTGTTAGTAGTAGTTTTGTAGTAGTTTTGTATATGAAAATGTTTTCATTAATGGAAGTTGTGACGGACCTGCTGTGTTATTTAACGAAATGTGTTTTAAAGGAGACAATTATTTTGGCCACCAATCATTTACAAGCCAGTTTTCATCTGTCACCACCATCATTTAAAGGAAAGATTTTAAACTTTTTCTTTTAAATGAACATTTTTAGACAAGGAAAATGCTGACATTGTCATGATCTGTGTTTTTGCTTTCATTTTCTGGTGTTTCTCTGTTCCCCTGTGTATCTCTTCCCTGCTGTCTTGCCTCCAGCCCCGCCCATGCTCACCTGTTTCCTCTTGTGTCTCCCCAGGTGTTTCCCATTGTCCCTCTTTAGTTCACCATTCTGTGTCCTGTCTTCAGTCTTTGTCAGATCATCGTTGAGTGTTCTGTGTTCAGTCTTCCTCGTCCCTGTAAGTACTGGAGAGTTTTTGAGCTGCCTTGTCAGCCCTTTTCTGTTAAATTAAAGCTTTTTGTTACTTTTTGAACCTCGCCTGCATTTTTGATTTGATTTTGATTTGATTTATTGATTTAACAGGAAAAGATTACTAAAAATCAAGCCTGACTCAGCATAATTGCTGTTTTACAGCAGGTTCCTGTTCTGCAGCACATAAAACATTCAGAAATACAGCATCACAATCACATCATTATACACCATAGACACAAAGACAAACAAGCATACCAAATTTCAGGAAGGCAGCATTTGCAAAATAGGACGTCTATATATGAGCTCAACAAAAAGTGTCCAGCAGATGGCAGACAAGATTCTTCTGAAAGGGCTGTAGTTTTGAAATGGACTTTATGTTTTGAGGAATGTCATTCCATGCTTTAGTATAAACATAGAAGAAAGACCTCTAGCAGTAACAGTTTTTAAAAGTTGGTAATATCAGTTGTCCTTTTGTAACAGATCTAGTTGAATGACCACTTCCAGAATTTTCCTGCTCCGATTCTGTCAGACATCGTTTATGGAGTAGATATTGCAACTATTATAAATTTCTTTTTGCCAATTATTTGTAAGGGAACATTCTTCTCTTCAGCCTCTTCAGTTGTTCATCAGGTATTTTTCTGTTGATGGTTAAATTAGTCTTTTAATTGTAAGTGAATTAGTCCCACATCTTGTTCTGTTGCAAAGTTTAAATAAAAATGTTCTACTGAAAGTTGTAGTGCCAGTGATCAGAGTTAAACATTGTATTTAAAAATCATCCATTTCTAAAATTTAAAATCTGTTTATTTAATGGTTAAACATGTTTGCATGTGTGAAGTGCAAAAATAAAGGAAGTTGAGAGTCTAAATGAATTGTTTTATGTTGTTTCAGTGCCTGTGTTCCCCTGCAGAGGGTGGTACAGCTCTGTTATTGGATTTTCTTCTTAATTCTTTTTCTGTGTACTCATGATCTGTTCATGGTAAATACGTCCAGCAAGTGTTCTCATTGTGAGTCACTTGCCTCCTTGTTTTATGTAATTTTAACACTAACTTCAGAAATCCATCAGAAAGCAGCTCTACGTTTTGAAACTAACAGTAAAAAGATAATTAACTGGACTTTTACACTGGTATCAGTAAGCTTCATTTTCTGTGTTAGCACGTCTTACATGTAATTTGAATTTCTGACACTTAAAAAAATTGAAATTTATTATGTTAATATTTTGGTGACTTCCTGAGTTTTTGAGACTTTGGCTCATTGATTTTATCTTGATTATGTTGATGTTAAACTTAGTTTATGTAAATGTAATATTAAATGTTTAAATGAAATAAAGGAAGTTTGTGTTTGGTAGATAAACTTTTGTTGTAACAATGCTTCTTGGCAATAAATCATATGATTGGCACCTGATTGGCTGCTCCGGGGTACCAGTAGCTTAAAAACAAGGGTCTACCACAGCAAAATCAAATGTTAGGCAGAGAATTGAGATTCGGCAATCTTTTCATGTGCACAACCCACATACCCATACAATCACTATTTCTTTGCATGTGGCTAACACATTTGTGCACCCCACTACGTATTTAAAAAATCTTCTTACTCATTTTCCATTTAATGAATTATTTTCTGCATCTAGAAATAATGTCTTGGTTGCGCTCTGTTCCACGTTCAAGCCTTGTGAAATGGACATTTGTTTTGACATTTCCAAAGTGTATTGTCACACTAACATTTGCAAAACGTACACACAGTTAACTTTGGAGCATTCAGATGTTGTGTTTCTAAATAGCCGATGATAGAAGGTTTTGCTATTTACTGTAATTTCATTGTGCTTGTACAATGACAATAAAGGTTTATCTTATCTTATCATCTTATCTTATCTTATCTTATCTTATCTTATCTTATCTTATCTTATCTTATCTTATCTTATCTTATCTTATCTTATCTTATCTTATCTTATCTTA
>NW_013953121.1:84448-95010 GCF_001266775.1 Austrofundulus limnaeus
CTTATCTTATCTTATCTTATCTTATCTTATCTTATCTTATCTTATCTTATCTTATCTTATCTTATCTTATCTTATCTTATCAACTCCAATCACACATATGCTGTTTCATATGTTTTTACTCAGTTTTATTTGACTTTAGTTTATGAGTACTTTAAGTGACATCCCTCAAAAATTAAAATGAATTGTTTAAATACATAGTTTTTCTAAGAAAGCCATCAGTGTTGGTGGGCCCTGGTACAAAGAGGTTGGGCCTAATTCCACCCATAGCCACACACCTGGAACCATCAAACTGACATTTTTATAATTACTAATGCTCAGCGTCAGTATTTAATGATGCATTGCAGTTCAAATAATAATGTTTGCTTCTGCTTGTTAAAATACACTAAGTTTAAACAGAGTTCATATCTACATGGTTTCAGCTTTGCAGTCATTCTGACATCTGACAATAGTGAGGACATTTCACTACTACAACCTAAAACCAATAAAACTAATTTATAAATAAATTTGTATTTAAAAGTCAATAAAAATGAAGGTACAAAAAAAGACAAGAGTTAAATGCCAATCTCAAAAAAAATTCTCTGAATGTCTGTCCGTTTTCTGCTGCTTATCCGGAATCGAGTCGCGGGGGCAGCAGCCCAAGCAGAGAGACCCAGACTTCCCTCTCCCCAACCACTTGGGCCAGCTCGTCCGGGGGAGCCCCAAGGTGTTCCCAGGCCAGCCGAGAAACATAGTCCCTCCAGCGTGTCCTGGGTCTTCCTCTGGGCCTCCTCCCAGTGGGACATGCCCGGAACACCTCACCAGGGAGGCGTCCAGGAGGCATCCTWACCAGATGCCCGAGCCACCTAAACTGACTCCTCTCGACGTGGAGGAGCAGCGGCTCTACGCTGAGTCCCTCCCGGATGACTGAGCTTCTCACCCTATCTCTAAGGGAGAGCCCAGACACCCTGCAAAGGAAACGAAACTCATTTCGGCCGCTTGTATCCGCTATCTCGTTCTTTCAGTCACTACCCAAAGTTCATGACCACAGATGAAGGTAAGAACGTAGACCGACCGGTAAACCGAGAGCTTTGCCTTCTGGCTCAGCTCCCGCTTCACCATGACAGACCGGTACAGTGCCAGCATCACTGCAGACGCAGCACCAATCTGCCTGCCGATCTCCCGCTCCATTCTTCCCTCATTCATTAACAAGACCCCAAGATTCTTAAACTCCTCCACATGGGGCAGGACCTCCTCCCCGACGCGGAGATGGCACGCTACCAGTTTCTGGCTTAAGACCATGGTCTCGGATTTTGAGGCACTGATCCTCATCTCGGCAGCTTCACACTCGGCTGCAAACTGCTCCAGTGAAAGCTGGAGATCACAATCTGATGAAGCCAATAGGACCACATCATCCACGAAAAGCAGAGATGTGATCCTAAGTTCACCAAAAAGGATCCCCTCAACACCATGGCTGTGCCTAGAAATTCTGTCCATAAAAGTTATGAACAGAATCGCTGACAAAGGGCAACCTTGGCAGAGTCCAACCCTCACCAAAAATGAGTCCGACTTACTACCAGCAATGCGGACCAAGCTCTGGCACCGGTCACACAGGGACCTAACCTAATTTGCCCGTGTCAATGGGCCTGGTATCCCATACTCCCAGAGTACCCCCCACAGGAGTCCCAGAGGAACACGGTCAAATGCTTTCTCCAAGTCCACAAAACACATGTAGACTGGTTGGGCAAACTCCCATGCACCCTCCAGGACTCTGCTGAGGGTGTAGCGCTAGTCCAGTGTTCCACAACCAGGGCAAAAACTACATTGCTCTTCCTGAATCTGAGATTCGACTATCCGATCGACCCTCCTCTCCAGGACCCCTGAATAGACCTTACCAGGAAGGCTCAGAAGTGTGATCCTATAGTTGGAACACACTCTGCGGTCCCCCTTTTTAAATAGGGGGACCACCACCCCGGTCTGCCAATCCAGGGGAACTGCCCCCGATGTCCACGCAATATTGTAAATTCGCGTCAACCAACACAACCCCACAACATCCTGAGCCTTAAGGAACTTCAGTGAATCTCATCCACCACCAGCGCCCTGCCACTGAGGAGCTTTTTAATCACCTCGGTGACCTCGGCACTGGAGATTGCAGAGTCCGACCCAGGGTCCTCAGGCTTTGCTTTCTCATGAGAAGACGTGAGTAGGATTGAGGAGGTCTTCAAAGTATTCCGCCCACCGACCCACAACGTCCCGAGTTGAGGTCAGCAGCTCACCATCCCCACCATAAACAGTGTTGGTGGTGAACTGCTTTGCCCCCCCCTGAGATGCCGGATGGTGGACCAGAATTGCCTTGAAGCCGTACAGAAGTCTTTTTCCATGGTCTCTCCGAACTCCTCTCATGCCCAAGTTTTTGCCTCAGCGACCACCCTAGCTGCATTCTGCTTGGACTGCCGATACCTATCGGCTGCTTCCGGAGTCCTACAGGCCAAAAAGACCCGATAGTACTCCTTCTGCCTGACAGCATCCCCCACCGCCAATGTCCACCAGCGTGTTTGAGGGTTGCAGCCATGACAGGCACCGACAACCTTACGGCCACAGCTCAGGTAAGCCGCCTCAACAATGGAGGTACAGAACATGGCCCTCTCAGACTCAATGTCCCCCACCTCCCCCGGAAAGTGTTCGAAGTTCCCCCGGAGGTGTGAGTTGAAGCTCTGTCTGATGGAAGACTCTGACAGACGGTCCCAGCAGACCCTCACTATACGTTTGGGTCCTCCCCCACCAACGTAGCCAACTCACCACCAGGTAGTGGTCAGTTGACAGCTCTGAATGTATTTGATCATATGGTGCCTGATTTTATGCATGTGCATCAGTTTCTGTAAAAAAGGTAAACACAGAGTCTAAAAGTCCGGTTCTGTGGTTGTCACAGGATTAGATCTATAACCAAACTTCCCCCCTCATTTCTGTGACGACATTAATGAGGAAAAATACAGCTGAAGGTTTAGAGCAATGTTCGCTGCCTTCAAAAATATCCATGAATTTTTAAATAAAGAAGTTGAAAAACCAGCTTCTGCAGAAAGAGGGTAAAAGTGCCGACTGATCCTGTTTGCCTTTCTGACCACAGCAAAGACTAATCTAAATGCTTGAATTGTTTTTTTCTGCATTCATGATTATTAGTGGATTGAGAGAACTGTGAAGTCATATAATGAAGTGACCTTAGGACATAATGATTTTGTCAGACTGCAAAACAGAAGACCTCACATTGATCTACTCAAATACAAGATAACTGAAGGACTTCATGACGAACCTTTAAGACTGGACTTATCAGAAGAAGTGTCAGATGAGCACTGCTGTATATGTCCTTTCTTACAAAATAAAAGCACTCAGAATTAAAATGAGCTAATTTCTAAAGTTAAATGGTAAATGGCCTGAACTTGTATGTCCAAGGACTCCAAAGCTCTTTACACTACAGTCATTCATCCATTCATACACACTGGTAGTGAGCTACATTGTAGCCACAGTCCTGTGGCTGACTGATAGAGGCTAGTCATTTAAATTTACTTTTACAAACTAAAATAATTATTATTGCAGAATTTTCTTGTTTGATCTTCTGTTCTTATCTGGAGTTTTAAAAAAATGACATTTGGATGATGAGATAATTTGTTTGTGCTCTTTGTCAATAGTTGGGTTTCTAATGTGTGATCTCATTTGATGCTGAGATCCTGCAAAAACATGTCAGAACACAGAGGGTAGGGATAGTCATCGGCTACTACCATGGCCGTGTTTAGTGATTTAGCTGTTTCTGTGTTCTGGCATCATTCAGTTGCATCAATGTTCAAATAGGATTTAAAGCCAGTTTTTCTAATTAATTCTTCTCATTATGAGGACAGGGAACAAAATAAATATCAAGCAGTTCAGTTTTTTCATTTGAATGTCATATTTTTATTACAGCAGTGCTTTCTTCTTCAAGATTCAGATTTTTTTCTTATTTTTTTCTTCGTTCTGCTCGGATGTAACATGCACCACGTGAGCCACGCCTGACATTCTGCTGATCACTTTTGGGTATAAAATAGGTCGAAGAGTTCTTTTAAACCCCAGTAAGACTTCGTCACTGCTCATCTTTTGGGGAAACTTGGGTAAATTTTTTCAAAACTTCCTTTTTCTAAGTGATGTTTCAGCAATTAGAACGGAAGGCATGTGAGAATACTCTGTCAAACATTTCCTTTGAAATGTGAACTCCTCTGAGGACAGATTTCACAGATCAGTCAGATGATGGGCTGCGGTGAGTGGTTGTTCTCTGTCATTTTAATTTTTTTATTGTGTAAGGTCTGATCATGTGCAGAGTGGACCAAAGAGAGGCTCTTCATTTTGTGCAGCCAATAAAACCAGGACTAACACAATAAAAGGCATTAAATGTCAAAATGTTTCAAACTTTAGGCTTTAAAATGTCTTTTGTTCCTGAGACTTGGTCAGATATTTTCATACACGTCCTTATTTGAAAATGATCATGTTTAATTCAGAAAAGCTTGTTTTTGTATTTTACAGCAAATGTAATTCACAAATGCAGGACATCAATAAACATCTTGCTGCAGTTCATGAAGGACCCTGTGGACAGATTTAATGTTTCCACAGGTGGAACAAATCTGTAGCTGGGGGTCCAAGTCTGCACACACCAGTTTGTCTTTAGTGCCCCGAGTGATGATGATAAACCTCAACAGCAATAAAGATGATAGATAAATGGATGAACAGATGGAGGTCACATAAATTAGGCAATATACAGTAATGTTTATATCATTTATAATGTTTAAGACTGTTACAGAACAAGTAAAATTAAAAAGCAGTATTTACAAGAAAATTCAGTTTTACAGAATTAGAGTAAAAATAATCCCAAGACTAAACTTAAATGCAATACATTACATTTATGGTATATTTACACACTGTCCTGATTGAAGAAAGCGAAGAAAAAAGAAATAAATTAAACCCACATACAATTCCATTTGTATTTGGTCACTGAGACAAAGTTTTTTTCTTTTATCAGTTTACTAAAACATTCAAGTTATATTTATGTAAGAAAAATTTGTATTCAATAAACTGAAGTCGATATTAAAACCACCATTGTTAAATAAAATGATTTGTAGAAGGAATCAAACCATACAACACCAGAATTCTGGAACTGAGTGAGGTTTATTGTCACTTGAGCTGACGGGAAACCACACTGGCGATAAACCAGGAAGTTCATCAATTTATACATGTTCTTCAATGCCTGCGTTCGCCCCCTACTTACCTATGGCTGATTCACAGGCATTCAGACAAAATTCTCATCTAATGTTCTCATAACGGTTGATTATGTGTTGTTATATAATTCGGACATGTAACAGAACCTATTTCAATCAAAACGTAATTGATTTAACATTGTCAACATTACAAAAATGAAAACCTAAAAATACAGTGTTGTGCTTTTAACATCAGTACTAACCTCTAATAACTATAAATGTCTTCAGTTATATAATGGACATGGACATAAAGTCCAGACTTTCATCTTTCATTTAAGGGTATTCCACTTTCTATGGAGTGGTCTGCTGGGGGGCTGGATGTACCGAAAGGGACAGGAACAGGATGGACAAACTGATACGGAGATCAAGCTCTGTGCTGGGATGTCCTCTGGAGCCTGTGGTTGTGGTGGGAGAGAGGAGGATGTTAGCGAAGCTGACAGCCATCATGGGGGCTGAGCTGCTCCTTCAGTCAGAGACTTAAACATCCTCGCTGCAGGACGGAGCGCTTCTGTAGGTCATTCATTCCACCTGCAGTCAGACTGTATAACACATCATGATGTTATCAGTCACTTGGACAATTCACCTGCACTGCCATCACTAATATGCACCTTCATATACATTCATTTATGTACTGTACTAGGTATATGTACATTGTTATATATCACGAGTATAGTGTTTTTGTTTTTCTTTTACTTATCTTTCTCTATTCTATCGCACCCTCTCCTGTTTTTGAGCTGCTGTAATGTGCAAATTTCCCCACTGTGGGATCAATAAAGTTTTTATCTTATCTTATCTTAAAATTGGATGAAGGGTTTAGGAATTTAGGTGTTTTGTTTGTGTAAACACACCAAGCAGACACTCTCCTATGATATCTGCAATTAGAGCTGTTCTGTGTTTAGTGGTACCTTTTGTGGTTTGTCCTTTTTTAGGGATACAAAAATACATACAGTGTTTAGGGTATAATTATAATTATAATTGTTTGTGCAGCGCTGCAAGGGGCCGAGAAAGAGTCAATGAGTTCTGGTGGTCATTAGGTGAGAGGCGGGGGACACCTTGACTGGTCTCCAGTCCATCACAGGGACAACCATCACAGACAGCTGGACAGGTCTCCAGCCCATTCTTAACTGTTCCCACTTAATAACTCAGGTGTCTTCACTTTCACTTTACCTCAGTTCTACATTCTGGGTCAAAAAACCTCCTGTGAGTGTGTTTGTTTTCATGTTTGTTCTCTTTGTGGCCCTGAGATGGACTGGAGACCTGCAGAAAACTGACTCTGACCCTGAGGTTGGTCCTGATGTGGGTTCTGAAGCCTCACTTCACTCTTTTGAATAGTGATGAATATTAGTTCACACATTTATTGACTTTAAAAGATCCTGATGCGTGAAGCAGCTCAGAGAAACTGCAGACACCTTCAGCGACTGCTTGTTGAATGTGTTATTAGTATATAGTTCCAGAGTTTAGGGTGATAACTCTCAATGTTACTGATTACTACAGAAAGTTATGTTGTGGTTCTGTTATCTTTTGCTGAGGAAAGTGTGCACGATAAGCCAGTGGAGCTAATTTCTTATCGTTTGGAGCTGCTGTGGAGTTCAAAGCTCAAACAAGAAAATATTGCAGAGTTTTCATGAGCAAAATGCCTCATATTGACATTTGTTTTACTCAGTCAGCATGCAGTCACGCATCTATTGAATTTCAAACCAGTTTTTTTTCAGGGCCGTCATAACATGATGCTCACTGTTTGTTTTTATCTGTCCTTGTGTTTCAGTTTTTATACAATTATTCATACAGCTTTCTTAACTTCAATAAAAACACACTGCTTATCCGTTTGCTTGACTCTGTTCCGCTGACTTCTTTGTGTCAGAATGGTTTTCTGATAAATGAACGATAGTGTCAGCTTTTAGTGTCAACTAAACCTTCAAATTACAGTTACTAAAAGTCAACAAACGGAGCAGTCATCAGACTAAAAATGTGACATGAATACATTTGCATGAACTTGAACTAAAAGTTAGAAGGATGAAGAGGGGCAGGGTAGACTGACCACCTGACTGCTGCTTCCTTTGAACCCACCCATCAGGGCTCATGACTTTAAACTTCAGCACTCTTTGTCTCGGTCCCAGTCTGTGAGAAGGAGCTCAGAGGAAACCCATCACACAGAGCTGGTCTTTCAGCCACGATGACCATCAGTAAATCTAAAATAGCCGTTGGGTTTATAGTGGCAGGGACTGCCATGCTGATTTTTGGAATCATGTCTGCCAGCCTGGGACCGGCGATAATGAAACACCAAATAAAAAAGGTAAGCTGCATCACATCTTACTGATGTCTTACAGGAAGAAGTCCTGGGTTTGAGTGGAGTGTACTCCAGGTTTCTGTTGGGTAATTAGTGACTCTAAATCTGTGTGGGTGTGAATGGTTGTTTGTGTCCCGGCGATGGACTTGGGGCCTGTGCAGGATGTACCCGCCTAATGTTCCACACCCAGCTCCCTGTGACCCTGCACAGGATGAAGGGCACAAACGATGAGTGGATTTATTTCTTTTTACATTTTCTGCTTAACCTGTGCAGATAAATAGTTCATCAAATCATTTTGTTCATCTTCCAGAAATTTCCTAAGAACTAAAAAGAGTCAAATTTCAAAAGAATACTCTTACTTAATGACTGAATTATAGCATATATTTTCATTTATTGCTCATATTTGTTCCTTGCAGCATTTGACGTCATATTTTTGGAGGCTTGATTGATTTTATTTTAATATTAATAAGGTGTATCTGTTAAATACCTGGTGAAATTATGAAAGTGCCGAGTCGTAAACATGTTCGTATGATATTATTTCATTATGTGTGGCCTGCAACCAAAAGCTGAAGCTGGAGCAATAATGTTGTTGCCTGTGTCTCTGTGTGTCTATTAGAAAAATATCAGCTGAACTGAATACATTTGGTTGAAAATTAATAAATAAATTCATTGGATGCATTTCTGCAACTTCCTAACTTTTGGAGGCAGTTTCATTCAAAATGACAACTGCAGCTAATCATTATGAGTCGACACAAAATTGCTATAATTCAGTCAGTTTACAAAAATCTTAGCTAAAATCTGAGAGCTTTTCACAACTCAGATGTCACACATTATCACATAATGTTCCAAAGTTTGATGAAAACGGCTGCAACTTTGTTCCTTCTTGTTGTAAAAGATGATCTACTGTAAATAAAAGGTGGCAGGAGATATGCTTTTCTTGCCTTTGTTTCACTGGTGGGCAAAGAATGGTGCCGTTTCTGCCTTTAAACATTTCCAGACTCTACCAGGGGCATTTTTTTTTGAAAACCAGGGTGTCAGACAACTTCCTCCAGTTATCTTTAATTTGATGATAATGATGATGATGACACCCTTATAAAATATGAAAAAAAATGTCAAAAGGCTTTTAAGGAATTTCACGTGTGGCTGCTAAGTGGTTACGGATGCTGAAAACATGATGGCCTTTTTGTTTTTGGAGGAACACAATACAAAGTAAACTTTTTGCACACTGTAGCCACAAAAAACGATTTTTTGGTTCTTCGTGAAATAAGCAGATCAGGACTTGTGATTGTGTCTGATTGTGCATATTTATTTAATAAAGTAAGAAGTGAAAATATTCTAGTTTTACCACAACAGCATTTTGTAACAACATTTTTCCAACATGTTGATAAAACAGTATCAGCAATCTAGTTTTACCCTTTTACTTTAGGAACAATGCACAAGAAGTTACCTGCTTCTCCAGTTCTAGTGTTCTTTATTTTGTAAAATAAAAACTTCAGAAAGCTTCTGAATGAAAGGTGCCGATTCTGCTGTCTAAAACGTGGAATCATTTTCAGATAGTTGAGCCAACTTTAACAATTCATACTAAAGAAACAAGCTGAATCTTTCAAATTCTGAAAGACCCTCCTCTCAAGTCTGATGGTCACGTTTTTTTATACTTTGTAATGTTTCATGTAAGAAATCTGACAAGATAAAATTAATATTTTGAGCTGGAATTATACAGGCCTGTCTGTTTAGGTATGCACTCTGTATTTGGGTGGATATGAGAGAAAAACCCACAAAAACCACACACACACACAAAAATCATGTTTAGATGTGTATTTAATTGATCTTTAAATAAATAAATAAATAAATAAATAAATAAATAAATAAATAAATAAATAAATAAATGTCTTCTGTTTTCATTTATAACAAACCCATGTAGTGTGGCACAAATCATTAAACTCTAAATTAAGCTAAACGAATGCCTTTTTTGATAACTGAAACAACAGATGACTATTTTATAATTTAACTAGTTAAAAAAACAAAAACTTTTACATTAGTAATACTAAAAACAACAACTTAGTTTGTTCAACATGTATAAAAAGATGCTGTGACCGTCCCACGAGCTGGCACTACATTACCCAGAAACCTCTGCGCGGCGGAGGCGTCACCATCAGACTATAAATATGGGCGCAATAACAATATGAATCAGAACTGGTCACCGGGAAAACAGCTGTTTTTCAGCGACATCAGAGCCGCTCCTCACCTGCTCAGGTGTTGGTTCAGATATTTATCAGTTTTTTTTGACAGCGGAGCGGCTTTAAACCCAAACAAAGAGATTTAAACCCTGACGGAGCGAACCACCGGCTTCAGTATGGCTTTCAATAAATCCAATGTATCCGCGGTTTTCATCGTTCTCGGGGTGCTCGCGGTGTTCTTTGGCATAGTTCTGGTCTTTGTGGGACCGATAGTCATCGATGACCAGGTAGTAAAGGTGAGTTCTGCAGCGACACTCAGCATCTTTACTGTCCGCTTTACTTTTTGTTCACCGGTTCGACTTTACTCACAGGACCGTCGCAGGTAAAGTCTCAAAGGGCTTTAAACTGATAAGAGGCGCGTGCAAGAGCCGGTGATTAGGTAAACACAGGTCTGTGTGCTCAGAGAAGAGCTTTCTACCACTAAAGGGCTACTAATATACTCTCATTTATATGATTTATCACTGACAGAATAAGAAAGCCCTTGCTATAATTTGTAAACTAGTTTTTTTCTGAAAAGATTCAGTTAAAACAATTATTTTAATTAAAAGAGCTTTAAAAGAACGTTAAATAGATACCAAAATCATGTTTCTAAAGGGCCCAGATCTGAGCTACCAGTGTTGTATAAAGTACCACAAAGTGATACTTGAGTAAAAGTACAAGTATCTTACCAAAAACTTACTTTGGTAAAAGTTAAAGTCTGCTTTAGGAATATTACTTGAGTAAAAAGTCTTAAAGTATCTGATATTTTTTGTACTTAAGTATTAAAAGTAGAAGTATTGATTTAAAATG
>NW_013953121.1:95215-97327 GCF_001266775.1 Austrofundulus limnaeus
CTTTTATTTTAATGATTATGTCCTGCTGGAGTGTGACATGATTAGTTTGTGTACAAACTAATACAGTATCAGAATTTTATATATTTATACTTCTCATTCAACCACAATTAAATAAAAGTAACAACTTTCTACTTCTTGCCTTTTTAAAAAAAATGTAAGAATTAGAAGTAAAAAGTAGGCTGAAAAATAATTACTTAAGTAAAGTACAGATACCCAGAAATGCTACTTAAGTACAGTAAAGAAGTATTTATAGTTAGTTACTTGACAACTCCTTGAGCTACTTCAACAGAATTTCATGTTTATATGCTGCTGTCATTTTTACTGTAGTGCAAGTCATTTTAACATGAGGCAAACAATGCAAATGTTTATGAAGTTCTCTTTATCCAAACTTTTAAGGAAAATACTCATGAGAACAAGACTGTCTGGCCAAGTGGGGAGCAGCAGGTTTAAAGGGGAGCTCATTTTACCTTCTCGTCCCCATCCCCTCTTGGTTGAGGGGATTGCTGTGACATAGAGTCTCTGTGATGAGATCAGAGCTTTTACCATAAGAATTGACTTTTTTCAAATTGAAAGGAAATTAGGCATTCATTCCTCCAGATGAAGATGTTTATCAGTTTGATTGATTCATCTTCTTACAAAGTCTGCTCAGACCCAATTGCTGTGTTTAGTTTGAAACAAACCAACATTTTCCAATGGTTGTATTACTGCACTAATATGCCATCACTGCCTTATTTACCACTGCAAATCACTACCTTACTGCAGAAGAGTTTACATGCCCGAAGAACCCTAGGAGCTCTGCTGTTGGGGGCAACCAGCCCTGGTAGGGTCTCTTAAGGCAGATTGGTCCTCGGTGACGGGTCAGACAAAGGGTGATTCAAAGTACAGCAAGAAGCTTGATGTCCCTCCCTGGACGTGGATTACCTGAGCCCTGCACCTGGAACCAGTCCTGGGGAGTGGCTTGACACTGAGGGCCTGGTTGATTTACCCATGGGGCTCAGTTAGGCTCATGAAATACACTGGTTTTCCTTCCTGTGGGTCTGCACCTGCAGGAGGAGCTGCATGGTTCAGGTGCAATGTGCTACAGGTGGCAGATGAAGGTGTAGACCTTGGTGCTTTGACCCCAGCTTTCCAAAGCTGGCTCTTGGGACATGGAACGTTACATCTCTGGTGGGTGATAGAGAGCTACTGACTGGATATAGTTTGGCTCATCTGGACCTTATTATCTATTGTGAGAGGCACCAGTTGTGTATTATATATCTGTTTTTACTGCATTATTATGGTACCATAATGTAGTAAGCTCTTCATTTATACTTTTCAGATACAACTAAGAGCAGGAAAGTGATCAATGCAATGACTAAATGCTCAATCTTTACTGAAACTGCCACTTTAAGTTAAACACTTGTATGTTTTCTAGTGAAACGTTTAACTGATGGTAACATGTTTGCTTTTAGAACACAATGATTGATCCAAATAATGAGCTCTCCTACACCATGTGGAAGGACCTCCCAGTGCCCTTCTTCATGTCGGTCTACTTCTTCAACGTGCTGAATCCTGAGGAGATCCTGAAAGGAGAGAAGCCCATGGTGGAGGAGAGAGGGCCTTACGTGTACAGGTACACAACTCAGACACACCACCCTTACAACCTGCTTCTGAGTCCCCGCCCTGGATTGCAGTTTTGCTGCCTTGCAGTTTCTTGAAAACCTGAACCTGCGAACAAATTCTGTTGTGTATTTTTGTGCGTCTTTGTTTTGGTCAGTTTCTTAAAAAATAAACACCCTGCCTGAAATATTGAATGCTTTTTGGTGGCCTGTTCAGTCTGGTTGGAGGTCTCATTTGATGTATGTTGTATTAAACTTGCAGGGGGAGGGGCGTCAGCAGGGGTGGGGGGGCGACCATGGCCCCCACTGAGAATAAGCTGGCCACCCCAGTTTTATCCTTTTGAGTACCCAGGTTTATCCTTTTTTAATTCCCCTACCTATTTAGGAATAGAGCCTCATTAATATAAAAAACAAACATTGATTTTTTTTAACAATTAAGAGTTAAAAACATTAATTTATATTTTATTTTAAAAAATAAATTAAAATTAAAATGTAGCACCTCTGAATAAGGACA
>NW_013953121.1:97612-100458 GCF_001266775.1 Austrofundulus limnaeus
GTTTGTAATTGTGCTTGTTCTGGTCTTTATTTCCAGTTTTGGGGTTTTATGATCACAGTTTTTCTTCACAAATGTAAACATCAACAAAAATTTAACATACATAGAAGAGGTGATGGCTTTAAATTTTTAAAGGTTTGCCCCTTGTAAATGTATTAAAAATATGTATTTTGACATTTTTAAATAAAATGGCAATCATTTTTGAAGGGAGCTGTCCCCATTAAAATTTAAATTTAATTCATTTAAATCCCCACATTTACTATAAAACATTAGGTCATCTAGTGTTGTTTCTCTTGCTTAACAAATAATTTTATTTCATTTTACCTATAGAATACTCACATTAAGTGTTTGCTTATGTAGGTAAAAATCTGTTTAACAACCTGTTAAAGTACACTAGAATGCAGGAAATGGCATTTACTTCTTTAAAATTTTTCTGGGGGAGGACCCCCAGACCCCCCACCAGTGGGTCCCCCCCAGCATTACATATATTTACTCTTGTTTTTTGTCTCTGAATGTCATAAAATCACTGATATTCTAATAATAATTCAGATAATCACTGATTATCTGTGAAAGTAAAATTTTAATATCTGTTGGCAAATCTGTAGCTTTATATTGCCATAGTTTTCAATTGGTAATTTTTACAAAAACATCCTAAATTTTGTGATATAGATATTAGTTTTGGTGTGCCACCCCTGGTTTTACAGTGGCCACCCCCCATGGCCCCCCGAAACAAAATTCTGCAGGCACCACTGTAAACTTGATGCTGTACTATAGTGTAGCTGGATGCTAACAGTTTTTAACACATACACATTCAGCCACGCCTGTGTCAGGTACATACAGGTTTTTGTGGTTATTGGGGTAACTTTCCAGATGATTCTGATCTAAGTCTTCATAGTCATCTGTTGTGAAATAGATGGTGGGTTTAAAACATGTTTATATTTTGGGCCTCTTTCAGTTAAATGAAAGGTCTTTGCGTAACCTAGATTTTTGCTGACTGAAGCGACTGACTTCCTGTGTGCCTCTGTATGCATGAATCTGACATTTGACATTATTGCAGAGCTTTTAAGGATTTTCAGATGTCGGGACAAACTGGTTGAATTGTTTGAGGTTGCAAGGCTAATAAAACATTAAAAATAAAAAAAAATCAGTATTTTTTCCCCTAAAACAGCCAAAAGCTAAAACAAAGTCTGATTGATATAAAACTGAAACAATGTTGCATGTAGCCTCTACTTGTTTGTTGTCAGTGTTTCTGCTGGACGGTATTTTCCATAAACTCCACAACTCTGTCCTTGATTTTTTTTTTTGACAAACTCGGGTTTTAAGAGAGAAAAAATGGTTCAATTATTTTGTGTATCTCAGGGTTCCTATCATCCAAACCCCAGGGACTATTTTCAATAGTTGCCTTGTGAGTATAGATATTTTTCCTAAGGGTGCAACGACAGAAAATTCACGATTCGATTCGATACTTTAGTCTGACGGTTCGATATTTTTTCAAAACAAAAAAGAGAAATTTCCATGGCTTTCATAACTTGTAATTTATTTAAATTAATTATGAACATTTGTTTAACCTCCAAAAGTACAGTTTTTAAATGAAATGTTGGTGAAACAGCAAGTTTCTTGGTGGATCTGTGCTCGACAATGCAGCCTAGTAGTCAAACACAGATCTAATGAGCCTTCAACACAGCACAGCTTCAGAAGACAAGCTGATAAAATTAATTTTATAAATCTGTATTGTTCGATACAAGTGTGTACTGTACTGAACGGTTCGATATGGGTAAATGTATTGTTGCACCCCTAGTTTTTACCTACAGACGTTTTCAAGTTTAAACAACAAAGATATTTTATTTTAATGGTTTGCAGTAGGAGATTTAAACTCACCTGTTACCCTCTTTATTCTTTAAAAAAACTGCAACAACCACAGCTTCTGCTTGTTCGATGTTTTTATGTTTAATTTTCTTATTTTCAGAAAGAAGTGTCAGAAGGAAAATATCACTTTTCACCCCAACGGGACCGTGTCCTACATAGAGTTCAGAAAATACTTCTTCGAGCGCTCCATGTCTGTAGGAAACGAGTCGGACATCGTCACTATTCCCAACATGCTGGTTCTGGTTAGGGAGTTTTTAATCCAATCTTACTCCACAATTAATGGTTTTGGTTCAACCTTGTATTTATATGTTTTGTTTTCGGTCCACTCTGCTTTCAGGGTGCATCAGTGATGATGCAGGACATGCCCTACGTGCTACGTTTGTTGGTCAGCTCCACCTTCAAGAACTTCAAGGAGGGTCCCTTCCTGACCAAGACGGTGGGAGAGTTGATGTGGGGTTATGAGAGTAAACTAGTTGAATTCCTTAACCGGTACCTGCCTGGCATGTTGCCCACATCAGGAAAGTTTGGCCTATTTGTAGAAGTAAGTTGCAGCTGCAGAAGTATTTGACTTGTTTGCCTATTGGGATTATCTTTAATACTTAAGATTAAAGCAAATAAAGTTAAAATTTGCTTCAGTTCTCTTAATCTTGGTTTACACAGAAAATATAATATTAGTCAACTAAATCAGAGATGCTTAACCAATGGGCCATTTGGGCCGTGAGCGCCACCTTGAGGGCCTCAAAAGAACAACAGTTTTTAACTTTGGGCTGCAGAGGGCCGTGGGACCGCATTGATTTTGAATAAAGTGCAATTCACTTTCTCACCACTAGTAGCAGTAGTGCACCACTCAGATGTTTAACAACTTTTTAATATGTAGAAGAAGAAACTTGGAAACCTGCCGAAAATGGAAACTTAGGCTGTGTCCAAAACGGCAGGACGGGTCCTCCGAAGGTCGAATTCTTCGGCCGCATACGTCACAGCGC
>NW_013953121.1:101495-105473 GCF_001266775.1 Austrofundulus limnaeus
GGTTACAATATAAAAATGTTTGTCATAATCATGTCTTGTGATTATTTGACAGGAGTTTTACTTTTAAACTATAAGTGTATTTAATTTAGTTATGTTAGTTATGATAGTTTAGTTATAATGTAAATACAATTAAATTTTAACCAAGATGTAGAATATTTATAATTTTCATCCATATATTGGTAATATCTGACTGGGCCTTGTGCCACTTTATGTTCAATAAATTGGGCCCCGAGGTCAAAAAGGTTAAGAACCCCTGAACTAAATTGTAATGTGATGTAATTTTTCTATTGTCTGATTTTTTTCAAAGGTTTTTGCATAAATTTGTCATTAAGCACAACTCAAATTCTAAAAGAATTAGGCTGTAAAATGTAAAAAAAAAAATGAAATGATAATTTAGAATTGTATAGCAGCATCACATCTTAATAGTTAGAACTGGACCTAAAAAGTCTGTAAAAGTCTGTGGTATGAATACGACCGGGCAGTTTCATTTGTATAATATATTTCAGCGGCTCTCAGTGATTTACATAAACAAATTAAAACACTGTGATCATGTGTGAACAGTAAAAGCAGATAAACATTTAAAATGACAAAAGCTCACAGAAAAAAACATTTCCTAAAGAGAGGAAAAAAACATGATGTGAATAAGAATTGGGACAAAAGATAACGAAATGTAAAATATAGCCATATATAATTCTCTGTTTTATTTAAAAGGAGCAGCAAACCAAACAGTCTTGTTTTAAAGCAGAGGTTCTCAAACTGGGGTCCTTGGACCCCCAGGGGGTTGCGAGCCGTGTCTTGGGTTTCCCCAAAAAAATTCAAAAAAAATATTAATTTGGTTTTTGTTTTGAAAACTGCTTTTGGTAACATTGGTAAAGTAAATATACTAAACCAAACAAAAAATAATACTCTCATGCCATTTAGGGGTTAAAATGGAGTTTATGGAGGGGTCCCTGGAATGATTTTCACTCTTGTAAGGGGTCCCCAGACCCAAAAAGTATGAGAACCCTTGTTTTAGATTCAGAGCTGTTTCTGTAATTTGTTGTTTGCATTTAACTGGCGCCTTTTAGTTCTTTTTTTACTGACTGTTTTATACAAAGGTTCTATTTTATAATAATAGTTTTAATGGTGTTTTATGTTGTGATAGCTAATTGTCCTCAACATGTAGTGCTGTCAGGTGTCAGAATGACTGCAGAGCTGAAACGGGTAGATTTAAACTCTGTTTAGACTGAATATATTTTAGCAAACCTGAAGTTGACATGAATATATTTAGACCACAGTGCATGAATAAATACTGACACTAAGCATCAGGAACTGTACTGTCAGTTGTTTTGATCAGTTGAACCAAGTGAGTCCTGTTAGAAATCTGCCAACATTAGAAAATAAAAGAAACTAACAAATGATTTATCGTCAGTAGTGTAACATAGAGTTCATCCTTTTTTCAGTTTTATTACATTTTTTAAGCATCACTCTTGCACTCTGGATAAATTCTAATTGTACATTTTTGTTTGTTTAATGCAAAATAGCTGAACTATGTTTTTATTTTAAATTAGTTCAACAACTCTAACACTGGGCTGTTCACTGTCCACACTGGGAAAGATGACATCAGAAAAGTCCACAAAGTTGACTCCTGGAATGGCCTCCGAGAGGTGAAATGTCAAACAGTTCTTGTTAGTTTTTATGTTTACAGGTTTTCTAATATCTGACTGGTTTCTCTGCTAACAGTTGACCTACTGGGGTACTCCTCAGTGTAACATGATCAATGGAACAGCTGGACAGATGTGGCCACCGTTTATGACCAAAGAGAGCACCCTGCCCTTCTACAGCCCTGATGCTTGCCGGTATTTTTCCAAATCTTTCACAAACAGGTTGCTTTCTGACAGCTTAATAATGCTTTGAACTTGTTTTTTTCTTATAAAGGTCTATGGAACTTGTTTACAAGCAGTCTGGCAGCTTTAAGGGGATCCCATCATATCGGTTTGTTGCTCCTAAGACCTTGTTTGCTAATGGAATGGATTACGCTCCCAATGAAGGCTTCTGTCCCTGCAGGCAGTCCGGTGTGCTCAACGTCAGCACCTGCCACCATAGTCAGTATATTTGTGCTGCATTATTACAACATTCATATGTACTAATCTGTTATATTTAATTTGATCTTCCTGATAGTTGTCAGTGTACACTAATAATCACAATAAATATATATATTTTTATTTTTGATTATCTTAAATGAGAACAGTATGCTATGTTCTCACAAGTAATGATAAATTTGATCCTTTAAGCCCGGGGTCTGCAACCTGTGGCTCTTTGATCCCTCTGCAGTGGCTCTTTGAAAATGTGACCAAACATAACAGAACAATTTTTGGTTGTTTTTATACTCACAACAGAAATCAATTTGTATGCAAATATGTGAGCAACGCTACAAATATAAGAAGTAAAACATGTAAGCTCATGTTAGCCTGTTGTTTACTTAAATATTCCAATTTTTTTCTATGATCTTTCTCTCAAATCCATCAGTTACCTTTAAATAATTTGAAGACTACATAATAATAAAAATTAGAAAAAAGTATGCCTGAATAAATCTGTTGTAGTAGTTTTTATCAAATTCGGTATAAACTATTTATGATATTTTTCTTCTTTACATGAAAATGTTCTTTTTATTGTCCTGATGTGTATAATAATATAATGATAACAATAAGAATTTTTTTAGTTTTATAATGTCACCTCCAATGACTGTAAAAGTTTTCGAAAAGGCCTCGAATAGGCCCATGGACCACCAGTTGATAATCACATTTGTAGCTTGTTTTGCAGCTCCGGACACATTTTATTAGTGAGACAAGGAGCCCAAATGTCTCTTTTGATCATAAAGGTTGTAGACCGCAATTAACATTGAGATAAACAAGCACAGATAAGAGAAAACTGTTTACTTGCTCTTTGTTTCTGCCAAGCTGGAACGTTCTCTGTGTTAGAACTTTTATCTTGCGTAATTAGTTTTGACCAGCTGAAACTCCATAATGAAGTATTGGTCAGGTTTAAAGAACATTGTGGTTATGCTGAGTAACAGTTTCATGGCTTTGTTGATTTTTAGACTCCCCGACCTTCATCTCTCACCCTCACTTTTTGAATGGTGATCCGGTTCTACGAGAGTTTGTGTTGGGCCTTCATCCCACTGAGGAGGAGCACGGTCTCTTCATCGACATCCATCCGGTGAGTGTGTACACTTTACTCACATTTAAAGTCATGGCAAAAAGCAAGTCCACCCTCCTTCAGCTCTACTGTATAACAATAACCTGCCAGTGTGGTCCAAACTTCCATCTAAAATCCTCTGGTCAACAGAGAAGTTCATGGTACACTCAGGTCCTGTAGCTGCCAAACAAACCCAAACCATCCTCCCTTTATCTCCCGGCCGACAGCTGGTATGAGGTTCGCTTTTCTCCAAACATAAAACCGTTTATTCTGACCAAACAAATCTTATTTAGTCTCCATGTGCCTGAAGATAAGATAAGATAGATAAGATAAGATAAATCTTTATTGTCATTGTCACAAGAACAACGAAATTTAAAAGGTGCCATCAGACAGTGCATATGCTAAAAAAAAGAAAAGAAAAAATTTGTCTCACACTTTACGTATCACACTTTAAAAAACTAATAAATAAGAATAACCACATTATCACACACATCATTCATGATGATTAATGGTTGTTTTGATTGCATTTAGTTTTGTTATTGCTGTAGGATAAAAACTGTCTCTGAGTCTGTTGGTTTTTGTTCTGATTGCTCTGTATCGTCTGCCTGAAGGCATCAGTGTGAACAGAGAATATCCGGGCTGAGAAGATCTTCTAATTCATTCAGATACGGCTTTGGAAACCTAATTTTTCTTGCTGTGTTCTTTTGAAAGATTTTAGAGAACCAATATCCTAAAGAAGAGTCTCTATCTATCTATCTATCTATCTATCTATCTATCTATCTATCTATCTATCTATCTATC
>NW_013953121.1:107798-110966 GCF_001266775.1 Austrofundulus limnaeus
CAATATAACATACAGTATTTGTCTTTACTAATTAATTTTAAGTAATTTGTGTTAACATTTATGAATTTGTGTTACTCTAAAAATGCCCAAAACACAAACATTCTCGCTTTGTGGCTTTATTTCTCAGAATTTGCTGAAGTGCAATGAACATACAAAATACACATGCCCAATATTATAAGCAATAAAGGGGAACAAATGTTCAAATCAAATTTGTCAGCCAGGACGATGAAGATGCATCTTATTTATAAAAACGGACATCATGCAGTCCTAAACTTAGTTAGCAGACTATTAAACTTGTGCAAACGAGTGTTTACATGCAGCAGGCTTTTGTTCAGAACAGAAGCACTGACATGCGCAGTTGCTAACCACCCCCGGCCAAAACAAAAAAAAAAGAGTATTTTACTTTCGTCATGAACGTAAACAAACAGCTTCTGAGCTCAGAATGGACCTGCAACGGCTTTTAGTGGGGGAGACGTTACTCCCTGGTTAAGCTACAGGTGACGGACGGACTTGTTATTTTTTATTTATTTATTTTTTGCGATGCGGGGTAGGATGTGTGTCTTCCTTCTTTACTGAATGAGAGGAGGAACAGTTCTGTGCTGCTGTGTGTGCTTGTGTGTGTAACAGTGCTGCTGTCCCTCCCTCCACTCTGCATTCTAAATGATTGACAGACCACCGACTAACATTTTCGTCCAGTCTCGTCTCGTCAATGAAAACTCACACACGTTTCATCACATCTTAGTCATCAAAGAGCTATGTTTATTTTGTTATCGTCTCGTTATCGTCATGAAAAAAGGAGGCGTCAATGAAAGTATTTCGTCATTGTCATCATTAATGAAAACAACACTGCCCACAACTGCTCATTGTTTGTAGATTAGCGTTAGCAACACATAATTGTTACCATGTTGTTTACTAATGGTGGCTCTTGAAGTCCAAAAAGGCATATGTGTCCTGTAGTTGGTTTGGTTTGAGCCTGGTCTATATTCACACCAGAAATGAGCCGCACCAGAGTTTGTTTAGAAGCGAACCAAGACCACCTCAAAAACAAGTCTTTGGTCCGGTGATTTGATCCGCACCAGGGTTAACAAGAGTGTATTCACACTTGCATAAACAGTCCGGACCAACAGGAGAAACAAACTCTGGTCCTTTTTTAAAGCCGACCAAATGTGTCAGGTGTGAATTCACCCTAAGTTACTCTTACTAAAGCTGGTTTTACAAATGTCTGAGTCTTGGGCTGGTCTTCATTTTTCACACACTGTTTTATTTAATAAATAACATAAATAATGGAATCTGACATGTCTTTTAGTTTTTACACTTGACTTTAAATTTGAATAATTTCAGAATGTGTAAAACATAAAGTACTCACATATTTATGATCAGGTCATTTAAAAATGTCTTCTTTATGTGGAAAAAAAAGCCTAGAATTAAAAGAGAACTAACTTTCTTGCTCAAATGTTATCAGATTCAGATCAGGCCCCATTTGGTTTTTAAATAGGACAGGACGTTGGCGTGAGGACATCCAGGGTTAAACTTCAGCCCCGTTCAGGCCTGCTCTACTCCTGAGCAGAGGTGGACTGATTGCATATCTGATGCTATTTATGTGTCACAGTGAACTTCATGGCTTTATGATGGTGCAGTTAATCTATTTAGGATCACGTTGTTCCTCAGTCAGTATCTTCTCTCTTCTTTTGTTCTTTTTTGACGTTTAAAAGTGGAGCTTCAGTGACCAGGGAATTAATCTCTTTTGAGCTTAATTTTAAAAACTACTTTAAAAATAAATTAGATTTTGTTGAAATTGTAGGTTATATTATGAGTACTGTTTTTTGTGGCAAAGTAGATAAATTGAAGGAATAAAACTTCAAAGTAATGTTTTTTTAAGTTAAAAGACTTGTATAATACCTGCAATATAATTAATCCAATCACATTTACACATCTCTCACTAAACTGCTGAGTTATGAATTGATGAGATAATAATTTAAAATTTCTTATGCAATTCAGCCTGTATAATGCTTGCCTTCCATATCTTATCTTTTGGCACCAATTAGCTTTGTGATAAGGTAATTGGAAATTGGACTTTATCTTTGTAATTGTTGCTGTTCTAAAGATTGTAAAAACCTTCCTGTGACCAAAAAAAAAAAAGTTATTGAACAGCTTTGCTGTGGTAATTTAAGCTTCAAATCAACGTGAGTCCACACGGACATCAAATTAAAAAAAATTAAAGTGTAGAAGCTGGCTTGATATTTGTTAGGTGAAATAAATAAAAATGTTTGTGATATTTGTTGACTTTAAAGTGCTATAAAGGCTCTGTCACACTATAATGTTTTAGACAACATATAAAAAATTTACGGACCTCTACGTTGAAGATGGAATAAAAAAAATCAACTGGAAGCCTGTTTTATGTGTGTACATACTGTAATGCTAACAAATCCATTAAATTTATATACAACTTTTATTAGTAATTTAGACATTAAAAAAATTTAATAGTTGGCACAAGTTGTCTAAAATGTTATAGTGCAACAGAGCCTTAAGACCGACAGTTTGAGGAAAATATGACTGCTTGAGTTTGGAGTTAATTATGGATATTGTTAAAGGGGCAATATCATGTAAAATCAACTTTTTTGAGTTTTAGATCATGTTGTAATGTTATACTCTCATAAAAAACATGCCCAGAGTCTTGCTTTGACTTATTCATGCAGCGTTTTTAGGCAGCCATGCTGAGGAGCAAAACGACAGGTGGGGACCAGAAACACCCCTGGGACGTGTCTTTAAGCCGAACTTCCTCATCACGGAGCACACCTCCCCACCCCCTCCCCACACGCCCTGCCCATGACTCCTGCAGGCTCTGGGTGAAAGTGAAAGTGAAACTTAAAAC
The DNA here is from genome assembly GCF_001266775.1 of Austrofundulus limnaeus. Lineage (NCBI taxonomy): Eukaryota > Metazoa > Chordata > Actinopteri > Cyprinodontiformes > Rivulidae > Austrofundulus > Austrofundulus limnaeus. Next base: position 110,671 of record NW_013953121.1, read on the forward strand.
TGTCTGCTGAGCTCTCAACATTAGTTCTCACTCAGTGAAGCTCTTTTCAGATTAAAAATACGTTTGAGGAAATTTATTTTCAGATGCCAAGTAAACTGCATCATGGCAGCCTCCCCTCCTCCCCCTCGCGAGCGCGCCCCCCCGCACCGAAATGGGTGGGACAGAAGCGTATGGTGGTTCTTAAAGAGACAGAGGCCAATTTCAAGGCATTTAGAACAGGAAGTGATGATATAAGTTTATTTTCTATTTAAACATAAAAACAAAATTTTAATAACAACTAAAGGTGACACATGTAC
>NW_013953121.1:111324-113294 GCF_001266775.1 Austrofundulus limnaeus
GTTACAAATGTTTTCACGTTGTACAAAACACACAACAAAACCCACTGGGTTCAATTTATAAATAAATAAATAAATAAAACAAACAAACACAAACAAACAAATAAATAAAATAGAAAAGCTATTTGAAAACCTACCTTCAGGTCAGGTCAATCAGTTTCTTAAATGGCCGAGGAGGCATTTTGGCCCACCTTTCTTTGTCATTTCAGTTCATCTGTGTTTGTAGTCTTTGGTGTCTGCCCAGCTTTCTCAAGGTCTTGTTGCAACACTTTGACTGGACTGTTGCAGAACCTTGATCCTTTCCTTTTCCTGCTGTTCTGTTGTAGATCAGCTGCTTTCTTTGTGTTGGTTTTTGTTGTACGGCCCAGTTTAAACTGAGCTTCAGCTGTCAGCCACATGGTCCTTTATTTAACTCTTAATAAAAACTTGGTTTAAGATGGAATTCAGGAGAGTGGCTCAGTTGGTAAAGATGTTGCCTCTCAGCAAGAAGGTTGCTGGATCAAATCTCGACCCGGGGACCTTTCTGGGTAAAGTTTGTATGTTTTCTATGTGCATGTGTGGTTGTTCTCTGGGTACTCCGGTTTCCTCCCGCAGACCAAAAACATGAATGTTGAGTAACTCTAAATAGGTGTGAGTATAAGAGTGAATGGTTGTCTCATTAGTCTCTGCCCCTGTGATGGACTTACGATCTGTCCTGGGTGTACCCCACCCCTTGCACAGTTACTGCTGTTTGGAAAGAAGCATGTCAGCTGAATTGGTGACTACAATTTTACCCAGGTCCTGTGTCAGCTGAACAGGCCCAAACCAACAACCCTCCACCACCGTGCTTTACAGCTGACAAGAGGTTTATTTAAAGAACTCAGTGAGTCACAGTGGTTTTATGTCAAAGTCTCCAGGTTTCACCTGTGGGAGGTGTGTTGCTCTGCCTCTACCATCATCCTAACAATGACTACAAGAATTTATTTGTAAGAGAAGTAGTTTTTATTTTCAGAAAGCTGTGGAATCTGTGCTTCAGTGCAGTAAAATAGTTTTGACTGCAGCTACACTTTTTCATCTGTTTGTCACAGATCTACATTTTCATTATTTATCCCCTGAAATCCCTTTTCATTTGGAATGTTAACCTGTGTTTAATTACGCTTGATTTGTTTCATGATTTGTTTTATTTTTTTAACACCAGGGGCTTGTAACTATTCTTATTATGACCCCCGCACGTGAAGCGTTAGCAGGAGTCATATTGTTTTTTTTTTTCAGTGATTTTTGGTCAACCGTAGCACAAAAACGGCTGCACCGATCAACATGAAATTTGGCAGGACAGTAGATGAGTCTGACCTACACTGCGCCAGCCATCGGTTTTACCATAGACCCCATATTTGAGGAGGGGGCTCCTTTCAAAGAATGGGTGTCTGGACATGCAAACATGCTTATAACTCAGAAACTGTTCAACATAGAAGCTTCAGATTTATTTTGTTGTTTAGCTTTGATGAGGGGCCATCCATCAGGCCCAACAATCAGTGCCCCCCACCCCCCAGACCCCCAATTTATCTGAAAAAAGGGGTGTGTGGACATGCAAAAAGGGGTATAGCTCAAAAACTATTAAACATAGGAGCTTCAGATTTTTTTTTGCTGTTTAGCTCTGATGAAGGGCCATCCATCAGGCCCACCAATCAGTGCTCCCCACCCCCTGGACCCCCCAGTTTATCTGAAAGAGGGGTGTCTGGACATGCAAAAATGGTTATTCTTCAAAAACTATTAAACATAGGAGCTTCAGATTTCTTTTGTTGTTTGATGAGGGGCTATCCATCAGGTCAACCATTCAGTGCCCCGCCCCCCCCCCGGACCACCAATTTATCTGAAAAAGTGGTATTTGGACATACTAAAATGGTTAATGCTCAAAAGCTATTAAGCATGGGAGCTTCAGATTTCCTTTGGTTGCTTAGTTCTGGTGAGGGGCAATCCATCACGTCATCCAATGA
>NW_013953121.1:113304-115661 GCF_001266775.1 Austrofundulus limnaeus
GTGTCTGGACATGCAAAAATGGTTATTCTTCAAAAACTATTAAGCATGGGAGCTTCAGATTTTCTTTGGTTGCTTAGCTCTGGTGAGGGGCAATCCATCACGTCATCCAATGAACCCCCACCCCTCCAAAAAATAAATAAATAAAAGAACCCCCTCCCAAGCCACTACGATTTTGGAATGCACCTAGTAGCATGACATTTATTAGGAATAAAGACTTCTGAGTTCTGGTGAATTTGTGCGTGTGGGGGTCATTATGTTACCTGCGGTGTCTAGTTTTAATCTTGTCATATTGATGTTCCCCCTAAGACCATCAGCTCAGAATGTTAATGCCCATTTGTGGCTGTTAGCAAAATATCTCAACAGAACAAGTAAATCTGCAAACAATTACATCTCAAGACAACATGATCCAATATACAGCCAACTAAACTTTTAAAAGCACAAAATTGTCTCTAAATTAATAAATTTTACAGGTAATGACATAAAACTAAGTGTGGTAGTAGCTGAGAATCATCCCTAGATTTTAAATCGGGATCATCCCATAGATTTTAAAGGAAGCAGAGGCAAACTTAATATTTCTTTCATAGTGCTTTTTGAAATCACTGCTTCTGTAGTTTGGATCTGCATTTTCTTACAAGTTGAGTGATGTGTTTTATGTTTTTGTGTGTGGTTGCTTATCTGATGTCGTTTTAACAGTTTGACTCAGTTAGATCAAACAAATTATTCACTGAATTAAAGGAAATCTCTTTGCAGAAGACAAAGAACCCATGAAGTATTTTTCCAGATTCCGTTTAACAAATGCTTTTCTGACATGCGACGGGGGAATTCAGTCCTGCCGGCTTTCACTTCAAGTGTCAAGGACATCTCATCAGAGACCAGGATGTTCATGTGTCAAATCTTTCCTTACATTGTTAAAAAAAACAAACACATGAAGACTTTAACATGCCTGATGAAAAATGAAGCCAGGCAATGAACAACTAAGTAAAAGGATTTCCTTTTTTTTGTCTTTTTTTTAATATTTGGATTAGTGCTCCATTGTCCACTCTATCAACATGATCCACATTTTGAAAACAGTACTTGGAAGTGTTTTTTCCTCATGCTCGTTCTTTGTTTTCTGTTTACAGCTAACTGGTGTCCCTCTGAATGTGTCCGTCCGCCTGCAGCTCAACCTCTACATGAAGAGTGTGTCAGGATTTACGTAAGAAAGATGGCTTGTGTGCAAATGAATCTTCATTAAAAATGTCATGAATTGTTTTGACACCAGAGGCTTGTAAGGAGTTCCTGTTTTTCTTTCTTTTTTTTACGTTTTTCATTGTGTCATATTGATGCTTGCTGTTCTTAACCTTGTAGAGAAACAGGGAAGATTTCTGAGGTGGTGATGCCCATGCTGTGGTTTGAGGAGGTAAGCAGTTAATGATTTAACTGTTTTAACTCTAATGGTGTCTTGTACTCTTATAAACCTGAATCAGAACAATTTCTGTAGTCATCAGTTTTTGTAATTATTGTTGTATTTTACAGTCAGTGTTTATCTAAGAACCCTCCAGACATGATGTAATGACTGACTTTCGAAACTTAAAATAAAATGAGAAGATTTTAAGCAATTTTGATTTTTGTATAGAAGGTGTGAATTTCTACCTTGAGTTTATACTACAGTTTGAACAGTAATGCCAAGGATGCACAAGATGAATGTACAGTATAGTGCCTTTAAAGAATATTTACCACCTTGCATGTTTTACCCTTTGATTGTTGTTTTAAATCAGTCTGTGTCAATATACTGTGGCCTTTCAGAGGGAAAAAAACTCCCCTCTCTTCAGTGATGAAGTGAAATCAAACTTTAAGCTTCAGCGGGTGAGATGGGAGAGACCGCTCATACAATAGTTCTTTTGCAGACAGCATCAGTTTGTCCTTCAGGGTTTCTGTAGATTCACCAGCATTTATTTTCCCTCCATCTGTACAAAATCTCCAAAGCCGGCTGCTGAGAGGTACTTCACTGTGAAGTCTTCTTTTACTATACTGCTCAACAAACCATAGTTGCAATTTAATGAGTTTTCTTCAACATTAAAGTGTAACTTACCCCCCTGTGAAAGGATAACTCCGCCCCCAACGCAAATTTGAAAAATGCACAAAGTGGAGACTCTGAGGGGAGGGGGGGGGACGGAGGTGTGGCCAGGACGAGAGAACGTGACAGGCAGCTAGCATTAGCATAATTGATGCTACATGGAAAGTGACCACAGTATCGCAGACAGTTACATCTCTGAACGGTCTGAGGTGGAGGATTTTCACCCCACACCAGCACCGGACAGAGGAGGAGGAGCACTCAGCGACAGCCTGACAGAAAAAAATAAAAGCACACAGCTGCA
>NW_013953121.1:116679-118085 GCF_001266775.1 Austrofundulus limnaeus
GCCTATAGGATGATTTAAAAAAACAATAAATAATTTTAAACGGACATCTTCCAACCTGTTCCGCTGCAAGAAATAAGTTTTGAGCTTTTTTCGCTCACCTCTCCTCAGCAGCGGGCTGCCATGCGCCCCCCCCCCCCCCCCCCCACCCCCCGGGGGCGGGTGCGAGTTGTATGGATTTTTAGCCAAATTTACGGATTTTCGAGGCTTTTTCATACATGCCAACCTCTTTGGACGTGTACCTGTATGAAGAGCCCTAAAAATCCATAAATTTAGCAAAAATCCCTACAACTCGCACCCACGGGGGGAGGGGGTGTATGTGTGTGTGTGTGTGTGTGTGTGTGTACATGTATTGGGAAATGTAAGGTGATATGCTAAGTAATATGTTATGTCATATGTTATGTAAGGTAATATGTGATAAGTTATGTGTATATCATACATAGGCAGAAATACATAATTTTGGCACTAATGGAACTCCATATTAATGTATGTATTTACTGCCTGCTTTTGATGTTTATTGCACCAGGATCTGAGAGTAACATAATTTCAGTCCTGTGAATGTCCTGCACATTATGCAGATTTGACAATAAATCAACTTTGACTTTGACTTGACTGGGGGAGGCACTGCACCTTGTCCTGGCAGCATAGAGGCACATTCCCACACCGTCCGTCGAAAACTGTTGTGGTCGCTTTGTGACAGTTTTACAGAACATAATTTCTCTTCAATTCACTACAGAAAAACCAGATCTTCCTCCTTCAACTCCTCCATCATCAACTGAACATCCACTATGTTGCTGTTAGCATGAGACATGCTGCAGAAAGACAACAATGGGAGGACTTTATCCGGCCTTCTTCCCTGGAGTTTCTCTTTAACATGAGAAATAGACCCTAAACATTCACATTGGCAAAATCCGACATCTGACATCTTGTTGAAGTAAGGGATCCCCGATTAGTTGCAACATTAGACTTTATTTGATAAACATTCATTTTAACTGTAAGATAAAGACTGTAAAAATACTGTAGGCTGTTTAGTTTTATAAATTTTTAAAAATATATTTTAACACGGACGGAGCCGTTTTATTTACACGCAAAACATTCTGGGTAAATGATGACGTGGATAGGTTCTCGGTGTGAGCGAGCTATATCCACCCTGAAGGTTAATCTTGGACAATATCTGATGATCGACTCTTTTAAATGAAACCAGAGAGCATTGACAGAGGAGAAGGTAGAAATGACCATCTATTTAAAAAAAAGAAGAAAAAAAAAAAGAAATGACTCAGCCTGGAACTGAAAATATAGATGGAGGACAACAGAGATTCTTTAAGGAAGAGGAATCCCAGCTTAGCCTGTTAGCTTTAGCATTAGCCCCGATGCTATCACCATTTGTATGTATTAGCTCAGCGCTACAC
>NW_013953121.1:118541-122197 GCF_001266775.1 Austrofundulus limnaeus
GCATACATGTCAACCTCTTTGGACGTTTACCTGTATAAAGAGCCCTAAAAGTCCATAAATTTGGCAAAAAGTCCATACAACTTCCACCCGCGGGGGGCGTCATATGCGGACATGAAAGCGCCTGCTGCGAAGCAGGAGGAAAGGAGAGAGGAAAAAGTAACTTATTTCTAGCGGCAGAACAGGTTGGAAGATGGCTGTTTAATGTTATTGTTTTTTTCCATTGGCAATATTTGTTTATTATTAAATCTTTGTCTGCACAGAGCTGTTCAGAGTTGTTCAATTGGAACAAAATCTTAATTTACATGTTTCATTCAATCTCTCTGAGGACTGAACATAGTTTTGTATTTTGTCCCTTTTAAGTTTTATGAATTGACTTTGTTTGTTGCCCCATCACAGAAAGGGTATATAGATGGGCCAGCCCTCACCACATTCCACACTAACCTGGTTGTTCTGCCTGCTGTGATGGAGTACATGCAGTACATCTTCATAGCTCTCGGTCTGGCAACAATTATTGTTGCCTCTCTGGTGCATTACAAAGCAAAGGTAAGCCTACAACATACTGGTGCTGTTTTAATGTTCATCTGCATGTAGAATGTTGCAGCTTACTGCATGTTCTTCCCATTAACGATGGAAGAAGAGACAAGGAGAGACTGCACTGAAGTTTTATTTTTATCTGAACACTTGTTTAATAATGTAGGATTTTTTTTTTACAAATTTCACAAAAAGACTTGATATTTTATTAGCAGTTTTAGGACCAGACCTTTTTAAGTTTGGTAATAACTTATGTGCAGTCTCTCTTGTTTAAGCACCACTTTAACTTCACCCATTAACTTCATGCCTTTCCTTAACTGAGCGAACAAGGAGAGGGAAAAAGTTCACGTGCAGGTGCTGCAGGCTGTTGAAATCCTTCAGCTGCCCATCATTGTGCTTCGTGCTCATTTATCTTCACGCTGTTGACAACCTGTAAATAAATGTTTATCAGTTATGGTTTAATTAGCTCTGACACATTACGTTGTGTTGATCAGAAGTCCAAAGTAACATGTCTTTTGTTGTCTTCCAACCATATACTGGGTTCATTCTCAGAAAAACTTTCATTATTTCTCTCCCTTTTATCTGTTTGTATTTATATGATTGTTTAATGAACTGTCAGATGTTTTTTTGGGTGTGTGGGAAGAAAACATATCTGATAAAGTTAAGGTAATATCTTGAATGTTACTCCCAGTCACAGCTCTATACTATCCTGCAGACCAGTGCGATTTGTATACTATGATTGCTCAGAACTTTGTGGGCTTGTTGATTTTTGCAGAGCAGCGCATCCCTCTACATCAGGGCTATTCAACTAAATTGCTCCGGGGGCCACAGTTACTGCAGGCCAACAGCTAAATGGCCGAACATACATCAATTACAATCATTATGTGAATAAACCAAGTGTCTGTTACCTTTGAAACAGTTTATTTATTTTTTATTTAATCATAAATACAAAATACAGAACCCTATGTAATAAAAGTAGTGATAATAAAACWATATMAAAACTAAAAATAACACATTATCCCTCCTATTTAACACAAATATAATTTTGACATCTCTGATTTTTTCAAAAATATTAACCAATTTTATTTTCACTTTCGTTGTTTTATCTTCAACAGCTTGTTGTTTTACCAGCTTCTTGCCAAGATCCTGACATTTCTGTAGATACCAAACTTGTCTATGTTTAACTAAAAGAACTTAGAGTAATTAAAGTAGAAAACCAGGGGTTTGGGCTTAAGAGATGAATGAAGCAATTGGCGGGCCGAACTTTGGTCACTCGCAGGCTGGTGGCCCACGGGCCACCAGTTGAATAGCTCTGCTCTACATGTAATTTAGCTGAAATTGTCTGCTCCCAGAAGCTGGTTATAAAATTAACAAGCTGGACAGCTTCGAGGACCAACTCATCTGGTCCTGTTGAGCACACAAACATGCCACCAATGTCCACGCCTTCTTTTCATTTCTGCCGTTAAACACAAGAACATTTTTTCCTCTTCGTCCAATGACATGAATCTGATACATTGAATAAAAAAACAGCCATCTATCTTGTGGTATTGTTTATATGTTTAGCTATGCACAATGCGTGCCACGGTGGGAGTGCTGTGGTAGAAATTATGATATTTCACATCTTGTTGAAGTATAAACCAGGCATTAGGGAAAGAACCCTGACAGAAATATCAGAGCGGAGCCTCTGAGGTGGTTCCTGACCCCAATCTTGGAAAGGTTCTAACAAATCCTGCATGCTGATTCATCTCCAACTGTCTCGTCCATTTCTTGCTACTGGACTCAAATGTCCTGCAATGAGAGTGTGCTGTACAAGCTCTCCTCGGTTTTAACTAAGTCGCAGGCAAGTCCTGATGTTCAGCAGTAGTTTGCAGAGCATGGAAAAGCCTAGTATATCGAGCAGAGTGACACGCAGCTACAAGGGTGCAGAAGATGTTGAGACAGTATGACTCGAGTCTAGAAGGAGAGTGGCAACAACCCTAACAGAAGCTGCTGACACTTGTTCAAAATGTCGGAGCTTCTTTCATGCTCAGATTGGCCTAATAAGTCTTCTCTGGACACACAAACCCAGACGTGTTAAAAAGATGTGTTGATGTGTGAGAAGTTCAGGTCAAATCATGTTTGTCTTTTATTATTGTTTTTTTGTTGCATCTAATTGTGCCGTCTTTTCCCTCTGACCACAGATAGAAAGCAGATTTATTGGTGGTCGTTTGGCTCACCTGAACCTTTTATGGTTGTAAACAGACAAAATGTGGAAGTTCATATTATTTTCAAAGTACTATAACTCAGTTCATTCTCATGTTAACTTGCATCTACTTGTATCTTATTTTATTTATCAAAAACAAGCTTAAATCTCTGCTCCATGCAGGAAAGCTAATGTCCACCACCTACATGTCAGTCTTAGCAGTATCATTCATTACTTATTATTGTTACAAAACATGCTATCACCAGGACTGTAAAATGCCATAAACTGAGCTCTCTGTGCCATAGTTTTGGTTTGTGTAGCAGACAGTCAGCGGACCATAAAGCAGGAGTCAGGGAGTTAAGAGATATTTAAATAGCCTAAATTAAATGCAAACTTATGGGTGTAATATGATTGAAGTTCTTCATGCTTGTTTTTCCAGAGCTCTAGACATGTGTCTGTAATCTCCACAGTCACAGAAAAACTTGAGGTTTGTAGAAAGGTTTTTCTTACAAATGATCCAAATTCAAATTATTTCTCCAAAATGTTGTCATTTGTTGATTTTAAACTTTGGTCATTAACTTGATTTTTTTGTGGTTTTTTTTCTCCTTTTTTTAAATAAATACAACACAAATAAATTTTGATCATCCAAATCTGGGGTTTATTTTGCACTAAAATGTGTTTTAGAATAAAGATAAATTCTGTAGATTAAACATGAAGTGTTATCTGGTTAAACAAACAGGAAGCATGGCAAACAACATTTTATTTACAGCACATAATATGATGAATTGGATTTCCTGTGTTTAATGTCCACTGGGGGTAAAGAGAAAATCACTGTAACAGATGTACCCACCAGTTACAGTGGTTTGCAAAAGTATTCATACCCCTTGAACTTTTCCATATTTTGTCACATTACAACCACAAACATAAATATATTTCACTGGAA
>NW_013953121.1:125147-137536 GCF_001266775.1 Austrofundulus limnaeus
GAAATATATTTATGTTTGTGGTTGTAATGTGACAAAATATGGAAAAGTTCAAGGGGTATGAATACTTTTGCAAACCACTGTATATAGCATGGCATCATCATCATCAGTAAGATTCATCTGTATATATCAATGATGAGCATTGCTGTCGAGAATACCGACTTATTCACTTGTTTTTAAAACATTAATCCCCACTTATGACTTCAATGCTTTTCACAACACACTTTATTCAGTCAATGCTAATTAATATATAAAAATATCAGCTTAACAAGTTGGTTTTGAAATCACTGAAACCCATGCACTGACTAACCAATGCTTCATAACAAAACATTCTAAACAAGGTAGCGCTGCTGTAAACATAAATCCACCGTATTAACAAGGGCTAATGTTAGCAACAGTTTTCAAGTCATTGTTTCAGAGGACGTTAAAGAACAGGAGGACATCCCTGCGTTCAGCAGGAAGAAACACTTGTGAGACAAACAGAAGTCTCCAAAGCAGTAAGATGGGAAACTAAAGATGGGAACAGATTTAAAGCCACTGAGAAATTGAATGAAACCAATAAATCTCTTAAAATCACATATTTCTGTCCTGACGGATTCTCTAATGATTTATATATTTATAAATAAAGCAGCATCATAATCCTGAAGAGATCCAATAATCAGACAATAAATCAAACGCATGTCTTTTAACTTGCATGTTTGCCTTGATTACCAATAATATAAAAAAATAACACATACCCTCTAAACTACCATAATCTACCATAACAAGATGAATGACAACAGCAAATTCTTGTTTTGTATTGTCTAATTGGTGCATGTGTAAGGTAGTTTGGTCATCTTTTAGGCAACCGATAATGAGCAGGTTAAAGGCTCACATGGCTATGAAACTCAGGAGAAAAGTACGAGTTAATCAGGTAGGTTCCCACTCAAAGGCATGCATTCAACCGAACATGTTTCACTTACACAGATGACCACAAACACTTGGTTCTGTCCTGAAGAGAATGACTTGTTCTGAATGTGTCACAGTTACCTTATGTTGCATGATTTTTATTTAAGTTTGGTCTTTGTTGGTATCACTAAAATGAGTTCTAGTGATGTTGATGTCTTACAACTAATAACTCTCAGTAAGTTGATTCTGTGAAGCAGATTCAGCTCATGCAGGGATCTTTAGCTCACTTAATAAAGATCACAAAATGGTCCAACGCTGGTGTCACATTTGGAAAAACAGGAGTTCCTCAATTTGGATTCATGGTAAAAACAATAAAAAAGATTCAGTCTCTGTGTACAGTTTTAAACTATACTGTATCGTGTTAACTATACATTTTTGTTTTATAAAAGGTGGGTTCTTTTAAAATGATGTTTAATTCAAACTGAAACGGCCTGTTTGGTTTCTTCACATGCCAGTCAAGTTTAAATCGACAGTGGGTTGTAAAGGGATTCTCCTCTCTTAGTATTCTTTCTGTTTTACCTTACAGCCTGGAATTTATTTGAGTTTTAACTTGATTAAAAGTAATTATTCTACCCAATCTGTCAGATTGAGTTAAATAGGTGAGAAATGTTTTAAGTAAAAAAGAAGAAAAAAAAAGATGTCTGTATATCCACCCTTTCAAAGTCCATACTTTGTAGAGCAGGGCTAATAAACTGGTGGCCCGCTGGCCACATCTGGCTGTGGGTGACTTCCATCTGGCCCGGTGGGGCCTCCTTTTTATATTTTAAATGTAAAATTATATTTTAAATCACATGTAAATGTTACATTTACATAATGCAGGGTTTCCCTTACCATTATCTGGAAATTTTTCACAAGTTTTTTTTTATAAATATAAACTAACACTGATTTGTATTTCTTCCAGTGTTGTATAAAGTACCACAAAGTGATACTTGAGTAAAAGTACCAGTATGTTACCAAAAAATAACTTTGGTAAAAGTTAAAGTCTCCTTTAGGAATATTACTTGAGGAAAAGTCTTAAAGTATCTGATATTTTTTGTACTTAAGTATGAAAAGTATAAGTATTGATTTAAAATGAGCAGTTAGATTTTCTTTAATGACATTTATTAGGAGGTGACCTTCCAAAAAAACACAGTAATGACTATATTGTATCAAAAATAATTAATTTATGTTGAATTCAGGATGCACTAGTCCAGCTGTTTCAGTTTATATACATATATCAAAGCTGCACAAACCTTTTCTCCAAAATAAAAATCTATCTGAGGGCTGCGGCCAAATGTAATAATATAATTCATGAAATACAAATACTTCTTAAGTACAGTCCTTTTATTTTAATGATTATGTCCTGCTGGAGTGTGACATGATTTGTTTGTGTACAAACTAATACGGTATCAGAATTATATTTATACTTCTCATTCAACCACAATTAAATTCACTCTATCTAGGAGGCACAGTTTATATGGATAGTATTTATTTTTACAACAACAAGCTGGAATGAAAGCAAGCAAAAGTAAAAGTAACGACATACTTCTTGTAGAAAGTACAGTAGAAAGTACAGATAATTGTGTGAAAATGTAAGAAGTAGAAGTAAAAAGTAGGCTAAAAATAGTTACTCAAAGTACAGAAACCCAAAAATTCTACTTGACAGTAACAAAGTATTTGTACTTAGTTACTTTACAACTCTGATTTCTTCAGAGTATTTAACCTTTTAAAGCTGTGTGAAGAATTACCGCTTAGGGGTATTTTGTACTAGTGAGGGCCATCAGAACAGGTTTATATCATTTCATACTGAATCTTCTGGAGAAAATCATTTGGGCTTAAACACAAACATGATAAATGTTGTACATTTGCACACACCGTTCTTAGTTCCGCATTTTAGAATAATTTGCATTATTTACGCATGTAATCAAACGAATGAAATTCCAGGTTTTAAGGCAACAAACATAGGTTTGGCGGTACTTTTGCATCCCACTGTAATTTAAATATTCCTCCCCTTTGACTACCCTAATAATCCCTTTCCTTCTGCCACAGAGACATGAACGTGAAAGCAACGCAGTACCACGTAGAAGCACAAGCACTTCAGCAGAAGAACGAACACCTCTGCTTCGACAAGACAAACATGTAAACTCCACCCAGCTTGTACTCTGAACCAAAACAATTGATGCTGTATTTTGTTGTAAAGTTTACAGAACTGCCAAAGAAAGGCCCTGACTGTTTGTTTTTTTAAACGATGTGATGATTTCTTACCCTAGGAGTGATGTGTCTGCATTTGTGACAGTTTAAAATGTTTACTTTTACTGCTTAGCTGGAACATTTTTTCATTTTTTATCACTTCCTCAACAACACACACAACTACTGCTGGTAGGAATTTATTCTTTAATTTTAAAGAAGTTTCTGGTTTGGCCACAAGGGAACAAAAAAAATCACTTTCTTTTTAAAAAAATCACGTGTTTAGTATTTTTAACCACTGTGCCTTCATCATGGAGGAAAGTTTCTTTATTGTAGATAACATCCAGAATGTTGTTTTTATGTGCAATGAACTTTACGAAGAGAACATGAGTTGGTTGTTGAGGCTCAGCAGGACGACATCAGTGAGTCAAACTGAGTTAACACTCCTCTTTGTAGACTCTTCTTCTGTACAAGTTCCTTCAAATATACGCACAAAAATATGCTTTTTGTGGAAAAGTACCTTTTCATTGTAAAACATGTATGAGTTAAGGAAAACCTATAGGTAATAAATACATCAGTGTTTAACATTGGTGAGGAACAAATCTTTGTGTCTCATTGATGATTTGATTCAAATAAAACTAAGAAGAAAGAAGACGGCTGTGGCAGAGTGGGAGAGCCGTCCTGCAACTGTTGGGTTGCCAGTTCAATCCCTGTGCCACTGTTCCATTCATCTCAGTTGTTGTGACCTTGAGCATGGCACTTCACCTGCCTTGTCTGATAGTGGTGGTCACTGGGCCTGATGGCACCAGTGTATGGCAGGCTCACCTCTGTCCGTCTGCTTCAGGGCAGCTGTGGCTACAATGTAGCTTACTACCAACAGTGTGTGAATGACTGTATGTAATGAATGTATGGAACTGATAAAGCACTATAAAAGTTCAGGCCATTTACTAAGAAAAATGTTTTCTCGAATTTGGATATTTCACTTTGATGAATGTTTCATGTAACCATAAAGGCCTTAAATAATGATTTTTTAGTTATGAAGACCCCCACACGCGAAGCGTAAGCGGGAGTCATATTGTTTTCGTATTGTTTATTTTTTTTCAGTGATTTTTGGTCAACCGTAGCACAAAAACGGCTGCATCAATCAACATGAAATTTGACAAGGCTGTAGAAGAGTCTGACCTACACTGCACCAGCCAACGGTTTTATGATAGACCCCATATTTGAGGAGGGGGCTCCATCCAAAGAGGGGATGTCTGGACATGCAAAAATGCTTATAACTCCGAAACTGTTCAACATAGAAGCTTCAGATTTCTTTTGCTGTTTAGCTCTGATGAAGCTCTATCCATCAGCCTACCAATCAGTGCCCCCCCCCAAATAAATAAATAAAAAGACCCCCACCAAAAACACTAAAATTTTGGGATGCACCTAGTAGCATGACATTTATTAGGAATAAAGACTTCTAAGTTCTGGTGCATTTGTTTGTGCGGGGGTCGTTATGTTACCGCTATGCAGTATCCAGTTCACAGGAGCCCAAACTGGGGCCCGCGGGCCAAATTTTGCCCCCCAAGCCATTTGATTTGGCCCACCAACAGTTGCCAAAGTTACAAGGTTGTAAACTGTTATCCTATAGGTAGAAAAACAGTATTTCCATTGGTCAGATGACTATATAAAAGGGCTGTAGTGAAGGCAGTTTTCATTCATGGTGCTGACTTTATCTTTGATTTATTAGGATTAAACATGAAAAATGAAATGACAACAAGAAATATTTAGATCAGATTTAACCCCACGTGTAGATTTGCACACTTTATAAAGCCACAAAAACTCATATTTTACCAATTTATGAAATGTCCCATAAGCCTTTGCTACTTAAGCGTATGGCAGACTTTCTCCAAGTGCACAGAATAAAACAAAAGAGGGCCATTGCACAGCTTAACCGTTAAAAATAAAGCACTTTACTTAAAAAAGTATTTGTATTTCATGTATTATATAACTGCATTTGGCCCGCAGCCCTGGATAGATTTTCATTTTGGCCCCCTCGGGGAAAATGTTTGGGCACCCCTGGTCTAGTTCCACTTATTGATGTCCATTTAAGGCTGAAAATATGAAACTGGAAAAGATTAGCAGTTCCCATTTAGAACAGAATGATACACTTGAACGTTAATGTAGTTTTAAGTTTTCAGTTTCACCTTTTTTTTTACTTTCTCAGA
The DNA here is from genome assembly GCF_001266775.1 of Austrofundulus limnaeus. NCBI lineage: Eukaryota > Metazoa > Chordata > Actinopteri > Cyprinodontiformes > Rivulidae > Austrofundulus > Austrofundulus limnaeus. The sequence continues at coordinate 130,469 of NW_013953121.1, forward strand.
TTAGACCAATGCCATGAAAGCTCCTCAAAAACAAAGCAGGGTGTCTCTCCTGTGTGTCTGCCAGAATGCAGACACACAGGGGCTTGAAAGGGATAAAATATATAAACTAAAACAAAAGCTGACAAGGGAGCAAAACCTATAAAATGCAAGTTAACAGGTAACATGAAGGAACATGGATGAGATCAAGACTGTACACTCTGAAACAAAAATATCTGACTTGGGTGGGAGGCTTGACTTGGAGGGCAAAAACCAAACGCAAAAAGTAATGAGCAAAACAAAACAACAAAAAAGGATTTAATCCTGGAATATAAATGAGCGATCCAACACAAAAAGATTTAGAGAAGGCTCTGGCATGTGAAAACAGAGGGAGAGAGTTTGGGTGCATGAGCCGGGGCATCTAGATCACAGGCAGAGTTTAAGCAGGCAGCTCGAGGCACATCAAGTGGAGCATCTTCCCAGATCCCTTTAGAGCAGGGGTGGGCAATCATGGTCCTCAAGCGCCGCAGCCCTACGTTTTGCATTTTTCTCTGCTCCAACACTGAAGTACCCCTTCCAAGTTCTGCATTATGGAGGACCGAAACTGACATAATTAGAAATAAAAGCAGAAATAGATAAATGCACCTTTAAATAAATAAATACATTTAAAATGCTCCAAATAAATTAAAAAGGAGAACTTTACCTCATGTTTTATAATTTAACTGGCCTTCATATTTATTTTCCCAGCTTAGTTCCAATAAATTAACACATAATTTAAATTTTAATGTTTTTTAATACGGTAAATATTTTACATCGTGTTTCCTTTTGCTTGTACATGCATTTGTCTCTTGAATGCTTAAACCGAATTATTTTCATAATTTTTTTCCAACAACTCTTTTTATTTCTATGTGTTGCTCGCTTCCATACAGTTTAGCTTAAAGTTTAGTTCAAAATAAATGCACAGGTAATGTCTTTGCCTTTGTTTTAAACTAAACTTTAGACTTTTAGCTAAACTGAGGCAGCACAAGCATGCAACACATAGAAATAAAAATACTTAGAAAAAAATGTAAAAATAATTAGGGGCGGCTGTGGTGTAGTGGTAGAGCAGCCGGCTTGGGACCTGAAAGTCTTAGGTTCGACTCCCCGCCATACCCACATGTCGCGGTGTCCTTGAGCAAGACACCTAACCCTCACTGCTCCCCGGGCGCCTCACATGGCTGCCCGCTGCTCCACTTGGGTGTGGATGGGTTAAATGCAGAGCACAATTTCGTTATTGTGTGGAAACATACACTGATGACAAATAAAGCACCTTTACATTTAAGACACACAAATGCATGCACAAGTAAAAGGAAAAACAATTTATATATATTTTAAAAAACTGTAAAATTGAAATTATGTGTTCAAATAGACTAATTTGTTGCAACTAACCTGGAAAAATAAATATGAAAGTCAATTAAAATATAAAACAGGAGATAAAGTTATTTTTAAATTTATTTAGTGGTTCAGTCGGTATAATTCTGCTTTTATTTCTAATTATGTCAGTTTTGGTCCTCCATACTGCAGAAGCCTGATAATCATCTATTCATTCATGTCAGGTGTGTTGGAGCAGAGAAACAAGTAAAACATGCAGGACTGCGGACCTCCAGGACCAGGATTGCCCATGCCTGCTTTAGAGACAGAGCTGGACCCTCTCATGGGCTGAGCAGAGAGGAATTGTGCTCGATCTTCTCAGAGGTGGGATGACAGGCATCCATTTGGACTCTTTCAGAAGCTGAGACGTTGTCATCAACCAGTCAATCAAAACTTTATTGATATAGCACTTTACACACCCCAAGGCAACCAAAGCGCTGCACAGCAAAAACAAAAAAAATTATGTCATGTCCAATCATCTCAGAGGCATATGAAGGAGACGCACCGTTGCCAGAAATTTTTATCATCAAAATGTCTGCAAACATTAAAGCTCCACCTGATGTAAAGGTGATGCCCCCAGGGCCCCAAAAGCCCTATACACAGAGCCGGACCTGCCTATAAGCTAATTAAGCAGCTGCTTAGGGCCCCACGGCCACTAGGGGCCCCTAGACAGAAGCATGGTAAACTGAACTGACCACAGAGTTAATGAGATGGGCGTAATGAACGTGGGGTACACGTGGGACATGTCCCCCTCACTTTCCATGGCTGTGTCCAAAACATCAGGCCGGGTCCTCCAAAGGTGGAATTCGTCGGCCGCATACGTCACAGCGCCGCGACGAAGGACGTCCAAAACCGAAGACTCCTCCGATGCGGCCGACAAATACGTCCTTCCTTTGGCCCGAATCGAAGGACAGGTCCGATGGATCCTTCCCGGCCCAGCATATCCCATAATGCATTGCGGCCCGACCGGAGATTTTTTTATGCTAGTAATGGCGGACGAAGCGAGAGAAAAGAACATGTTTTAAATAAAAAATATGGTGATATAAAAATAAAAAAAATTCAGCGGTTGTAATTCTAATACTTTTATCATTTGTATGGACATGTTTTTACATATAATTTTTTCATCATTAAAAACGTTAAATAATCATGAACTTACAGCAGGTCAATTAGTTCTTCAAATGATACTTTTAAGTAAATTTTATAGTTTTGTGATATTAATAATGCTAATGTATTGATATTTTTCTAGTTTTGATTTACGTTTGCTTGTTTAGCGTTGTCACAGTTGCTAGGTGACATGACGTACGCCAGGGTAAGGACGGGAGGCTAGACCGTCCAAATTCACAGCCTCTTTTTTTTCCGGTCTTCCCGGTCTACCAAGGACCCGGCCCGCCGAGACCGGGGAGTCTGGGTCCTCCGGAGGACCCGGCCTGTCGTTTTGGACACAGCCCACATCTGTAGCCTCTGTCCCCGCACTTTTTTTTTTTACCTTTACAACTGTTTAATCTGCAATTAAGATTTTAATTCTGGTGTTCAAGCTGTTTTAAAGAATATATTTCCATATTTTTTCATTGTAATTTTTCAAATTAATGCATTTTCTCTAAATGTTTAAGACATTTATTAAGCTTTACATTTTGTAAATACTTCATTATGTGAAGATTTGAATGTGTATTCAATGTTTTATTTATATACTTGGCTTGTTACCAGTTATAATTGAGAGAGTAAATGTTTAAACATACTATAATCTTTTTTTTATTCTGTTGAATTGACGTCATATATTTGTTTAAACTTTAAGTTTGGAATCTTGTAGTAGTCAAAGCAAAGTTAATTCTCATATTAAAAGTTTCAACACTGAGCATCATTCAGATCATTCAGTAAACTATGGTACACTGTGTTCTTAGAGGTTAAATTTTCTGCTCCGGATTCATAATTACATACAGCATTTAGTTTTGTGTATCTTATACGATCTACTTGTGGTGAAGTAGGGCCCCCAAAACAGATCTTGCTTAGGGTCCCCAAATATCTAGGGCCGGCCCTGCCTATATAGGATACCTAAAAGAAACAAGAACTCATAAAAATATAACTAAATATTTGAAGACAGCCTTTGATGAGGGCAGGACAGTGATGCAGTGGTTAGAGTTGTCATGCTCTCAGCAAGAAGCTTACAGAATCACCTCCCAGCCATGTAATTCCCATGCACACCTGAGTTTTCTCCAGGTATGCTGGTTTCCCCCCACAGACCAAAAACATCATGTTAGGTTCATTGGTGACTCTAAACTGTCTCTAAGAGAGGGTGAATGTTGTGTCTATACTATATGTCCCTGTGATGGACTGGTGACATGTCCAGGCGTCTTTGGGATTGACTTGTAATTTGTAAAAGAAATGGATGGACAGTATTCGTTGAAGGAATGCATGCCACTCACTTCCTAACAAACCTTTTAGCCTGAGACCGTTTCCTGTTGAGAGAGGGTGGAGTTGAAGTTGTTTTGGTCTAACCAACTGAAAATAACAGGTTGTCACTCTCACAGTATGCGTTGGAAATAACTCTCAGCTACTACCAATTCAAATTTTAGTTCAATATCTGAAATTGGATGAGTTATAAGCCCTTAGTGACTGTCTTCAGTTGCACTGGCTGCAAAGGCTAATCAATAGTAGATGGATATCCAGTGATTAACTTAAAGAAATTTCAATAAAATGCATTCTGTAGTTCATGAGAAATTTTGCTAATAGACAAACAGCGTTGACTCAATTGTGCAGGAGAGATCACTCTCAGCTACTACCAGAGCTAAGTTTAGATTACTGTAATATATGTACAGTAAAGTGGATTGAGGTTTAGTCCTGTTGGTGTCAAAGTTGGCTGTGACGGCCATCTTTAATCTAATCAACTACAACTGGTCCTTTTTTTTGTAAAGGTATTTTTGTTATTACTTTCTGCATGTTTCAGTAAATTGTTTTTTTGAAATGTTTTGGAAACAAACACACAAACACAGGTGAAAATATTATAGCATGTTTTCGTGTGTCTTCTTGATTCAAATAAAAGTCAGCGTTGTAATTTTCACGTCCACTTCCAGACCTCAAAGAAAACTCTCTGGGGTTCTGAAACACTTGTCTTTTTTTAGATTAGCTTATGTTCTAACCCAAGAAATAAACATTCAGGTAAACATCATGTCTTCTGTACACTGTAAAAAATGAAATGTTGGATTTACTTAACCATGTTATGTGACCTGGTTCCACTTAACTGAGTTGAGTAAATTCAAAGCAGTATACCAGTTTTTTAACCAAAGAACATGAGTATGTTGCTTTGAATTTACTCAACTCAGTTAAGTGGAACCAGGTCACATAACATGGTTAGATAAATCCAACATTTCATTTTTAGAGTGTAGCAGGGTCATTACAGTTCACTAAAACTAACTAAATAACTAAAACTGAAATTGAAAAAACATTTTAGTTAACTGAAATAAATAAAAATGTAATAAAATGAAAAAAACCAATAACTAACTAAAACTGTATAATCTTTTTACAAAACTAACTAAAACTAACTTCAATTATAGATAGAATATCCTTAGTTTTAGTGTTTGTCAGTTTCTTTATTTTTTCTTTGTTTTCACATTAGCTGTGAGGCAGCACCTCATTGTCCGTAAAAACACTAGTTTACAGTTTGCTGCTACTCGGCATCGCCTCGTTGGAAAAATATGCGTTTTTCAAAATGGCGTGTCCGAATAAACAGGAATCCAACTGGATTTCTTCTTTAAAACTTTATTTTTAGTCTTCTGACTCCAATCAGGTTCATTCAGCGCTCAGCAGCACAGGCCTCAGTCAGACCTTGAGCCGTATCAAAACAAACACGGCAGCCCTGCAAAACACTGACAACTTCTTACTATTATGAATTGACCTTATAATGTTCATCTCTTCCTGGTTACACCCCTGGAGGTGTTACCTTTTACGTCATATGTCAGAACATCACTCATTTTTGTTTAGACTAAAAGAAAGAAAACGTGATAAGACACACACCAACTCTTTGTCTGCTTTTACCTTACAGGCTGAAATGATTTGAAAAAATTTATAGTTATTAGAGTTTAGTACTGATGTTAAAAGCACAACACCATATTTTTGGTTTTCCTTTTTATAATGTTTAATCTATTATGTGTTAATTGCTACAGATTAGTTACATGTCCAAAATAACTATAACAACACATATTTATCCGTTATGAGAACAGTAGGTGAGAATTGTGTATGAATGCCCGTGATTCAGCCGTAGGTCAGTAGGGGGCGAACGCGGGCATTGAAGACTTTGTATAAATGGATCAACTTCCTGGTTTACGGGCAGTGTGTGGTTTCCTGTCAGCAGTGGCAATAAATCCTTACTCCAGAATTCTGGTTGGTGGTTTTCTAGTGACTTCAGTCTTTGAACGCGAATATTTCTTACAATCAGAAAGTATAAAATACAAAACTGAATCTAACAAAATTTCTTCAGCCTGCTAAATGACTACAACAAAAGGTGGGAGGAAACGGCAATGTCCACTTCGGGATTTCTTTGAATATGACTGCAAGAAAAATAAAAGCAAGTGTCTTGTAGTGGAAACAGGTGATAAAACAGGTGGGATACTTCTCAAAGGAAAAACTGCATGAATCAAACTCACACAAAATGGCGAACTATAACTATCTTGACCTGCTAGCTTCTCTCAGTAGCTCCTGTGAAAAACTGGAGAAAACTTTTGTCATCATCCTAACATAATCGCCCAAAGTTGGCAAAACTGAGTTACGCAGTTATTTTAGTAAGGTGTCTCTATAATGGACTGCTTTAACTAGTGACCAAATAGCTGTTGGTTAGTTAACTCACAGGAACATCACAAGCTGGAGGATGATGGCAAATAAATTATATACGAAAAAAAAAACTAATTCTAGAACTAATAAAAACTAAACTAAACTAAAACTAAGCATTAAAAATGCAATAATAACTGATAAAACGTAGCAAATACAATGTAAAAACTAATTAAAACTAACTGAATTAAAAGAAAAAGTCACTACAAAATAAAACTAAACTATAATGAAAAATCCAAAACTATCATAACCAGGTTCTGCAGTGACCCGGTCTCTATATACAAACGAAGACCAGGACCAGGGATTAACTGAAGGTTGATGTCTTTATGTTTGAAAGGGTTTGTCCCTGAACTGTGGTCTTTTTCATCTTTTGTTTATTTGAAAATAATTTAATGTTGTTATCACTTAAGATAAAAGCTGTTTAGATTAACAGGTCAAAGTCTGATTAAGATAGAAACGAGGAGCACGTTCTACTATAATAAACTGCTGATTGTCTGATACCATTTAAATTAAGCAGAACATGTGGTGACATGTTCAATAAGGCGAATGTGTTTGATCCCAGACTGTTTAAAGAGATGTTTTCATGACATTCTAATGTTATGTTAGATTAGATCAGTCTTCACTGAATGAATCTGTATCACAGGTCTGTAAGGTTGATGTAAACACATTTATACACGAGAAGATACTTCTTGATCAGAGAGCGTCACCCAATCGTAGATTCTATTCTTCATTTCTAAACATTTACATAAAGTAGTTGTAAAGTCAGTGGTGTGACTTTTACAAACTTTAAATTTAAGTTTAGGTTGACACAAAATGCACAAACAAAACCACAAACTTTTTACACTATGTGTATATATATATGTA
>NW_013953121.1:139818-141131 GCF_001266775.1 Austrofundulus limnaeus
GAAGAAAACGGTAACAGTGCACTAAGTTTAAACGTTTATTAAATGAAATAGTTGCAAATTACAAATAACTTCATTTCTGGACATTTATGGTTTGATTTCTTTGTATGTATGGATCACTTGGGTTGTTACCAACATCTGGTGAAAATTTTATGTCATTAGCACCTCTAGTAATATATTTACTGAGAAAAATGTTACGTGTTCAATACTTATTTTACCCGCTGTAAGTCCCCTGGATCTATTTTCCTTATGTCTGGTCTGATCTACTGAAGTTTTAGCATGTCTTAAATGAAGGAAGCTTTTCTTTAAAACAGAATAAATCTGTCTTTTAAATTTAAAATCAGAGCCTAAAATTATCCCCAGCATGCTGATGAACAGTTTGAGATACGCTCCAAAGAGCCAAGATTTACAGGAAGACCATCAGAACAAAGGCTGAACTCAAAAACATCAGGGTTTTAGTTCGAAGCCATCCAGACCTTGGTGTCGTCAAGATATTTTAGTAAAGGATAGATGTGGAAAGGCTAGGCTTTAGGGGCAGATAAATATGGCAATCATCAGAAATACAATGGACGGAAACATTAGGTTTTTTTGAGGATGGACCCCATAGGGGGCAGATACAATAAAACAGGAGCGTTCTTAGAATAGAGCACTGAGGAACCTTCCAGAAAGAAAAATGAGAATGGAAAGTTTCCAGCATTAACTCAGAAACATTGGTGAGAGTGGAAACATTTCAACAGTGCCAAACAAGAAACAAGAAGTAAGACTGACGTCAACAGGATCAGAAGCTGCAGTTAGACCTGAAAGTACAAGGATCACATCAAGCCGGGCTTCTCAGTCATCCAGGACATGGTCCAAAAACAAAACTAATGGACTTCTATTTCTCCATGCTGAGTGTACTGACTGCAGTGTTTTCTATTTGATGGGTTTGAGGTCTGATCTGAAAACATGTTATTATTGTATTGTTTGTTAGCGGTTCTCAGCTGTGAGACAAGGACAGTGATGTTTTATGTTTGGTCAAATTTAAACACGAAACTTAAGTTACAGTAATTACAACTGGCCCTTTGGGGGCTACTATAATGCTCCTGTGGCCTCCAGAGTTACTAAAAGTGTGTTGTGTTCACAGCTTCCTGTTATTTCAGAACCAAAATCAATAAATTATGACTGATGTTTTACTAATGAGTTTAAGAACCAAGAGTTTGTTCATCTGTGCCCTATGTTGTTTTGTGCAGCTTCCTGACGCACAGTGCAGTTGTTCCCCAAATCCATCAAAAATGTACCTTAAATATAAATAAGTTTTAACTTATTTAATGCAAACT
>NW_013953121.1:141898-146251 GCF_001266775.1 Austrofundulus limnaeus
GAAATCATAAGATTATTGTCTTCTTCTGCTACCTTTCAGTTAATTAGATTTTTTTGTTGTATGTTGAATTTATGTTGTGTTGTTTTAAATTAATAAACTTTATAATAACATAAGGTATGAATTTACCAAAGTGCAATTTCATCGTCTTCAGTCTCTGGGTCAGACTCTGGCTCCATGTAAGACTGGATGGTAAAGTCTTCCATTGTTTACATCTTTAAAATCATTTGTAAACAAAACATTTTTGTGCAGCTGTTGTCATAAACCCCTCTGAACTGCTGGAGGCGGGCTGGGTGTCATGCGCCTCGTGAAACACACCTCAAAAAAGAGGTGGTGGTGGTGTGTGTGTGTCTGGTGGGTGGTGGTGGTGGGGTGTTAGACCAAAGCATTGCAGTTCTACTTTTTATCCCAATTGATTGATTTAAATGTGAGATAAAGGATTTAAAAGCATGTCTCCTTTAAGAGCCAGTGATTTTTTTTACTTTATTTGGTTGGTAAAATGATAAAAATGCACTTTTAAACACAAGGTTGCAGACTTCTGCTGGATAGAAACTTTGTTCTGGTGTTTTAATTAAAAAGGAGACCTAAATAGACAAGTGTTTCAATCTAATAACGTAATAAAATCAGTTTTGTTTTTAGATAAAATTCATTTGGATGGAGGAGCAGAGAGGGTTTCATGCTGAGGTCAGCATCTGCTCAGCCTGTTAGTTGAGTCTGAAGCTCCTGGTGGAGCCTGTATGAACGTGTCATACAGCAGCATTTATTATTCTTTTAGTTTGCATTAACCTCTGTAACTTTGCTCCTGTTAATTTTAGCAGCATGAGTCTTTGCACAGGTAATGTCCACAAATGGATTCATGGTTCCCAAGAGTTTTAGCCTTGTTCATTATGATTTTGAATGTGTTATTTATTATCTAATGCAAAAAATTATTCAGGTGAGAGAAAAAAAATAGTTCCATCCCTAATATCTCTGAAACGTACACTTCTGATGAAATCACCCAAGTGTTAGCTTTATTTTCATACCAAGATCATTTAAATAGAGTTTGTAAATGCTGAGATACACTCAGTTACATTTCGGCATGGTGTTTTGATCAAAAACATCAAGAAAACCCCTTAGGGCTTTAAGATGTTAATCATGTTTGTAAATCAGGATAATTAAAAGTATTATAAAAGAAGTGATCATTTCCCTCTGGTTCCATTAAAGCAGCTCAGAGTTTTGAGCCTTGGGTTCACTGTGAAACAGAATAATTTCCAAGGATTATTTGTTTATTCTAAACTTGATTACAGCTGAAATGAAATTGCGGGTTTTTGCAGGTAGAAAACTGATGTCTGGATGGGAACAGCTAGAGGTGACTCAGGACTGTTGGATCTGGTTTTCAGGTCTCACAGAGGTTTTCTGAACCCATAGGTTTGACAGAAGAAAGGGTACATCACAGCTTGAAGTGTTCGGCTGAAAGCATTTTACAAACTGAATTTCCAACCAGTCAGTGTTAAAAACATTAATTAGGCCTACATGTACATTAAATCTATGAGGTATACATAACGTGTCCCTAAATACTTGTGCTTTATTTCAGTTGATGTGAATGTATTAAAATATTTGCATAAATACACAAAATATTTTATCCTGCTCCATCAGAATTTCATGAATTCTTTTTAAATCAAAATGCAAATCAAACATACATTAATTTTTTTTTTATTTTGGAACATTTAAATGAACCAGTGAGATGAAGATTTCTTAGTGGAACAGTGTGCTGAAGTTAAAGGATTCTCCAGCAGGTGCTGCTATCACCTCGTTCTCTTTCTGCTTCACGTGGCTCGCTTGTCTGCTTGTCTGCAGACTCTTGTCTGTGGACTCCTCTTATGAGTGCATCTTACGTGTGTCAGCAGCGGTACTCACCTGAGCACTTACCTGCCTGACTCACTGTACTGACTGACTCCTCATCGTTCATGATTCCTCTCCTCCATGCACACCAGACCACTCCTCTCATTACTGAAAAAAAAGAAACAAGAAAGAGAACAGAACAACTAAAACAACTTTAATAACATGTGTTTGCTCTTCTTGCGAGAACAAGGAACTCTGCACCTTCTAAATCTTTTTTTCTGGCTCAGGGCAATTAATTTTACTATTGGCTACATGGGAAAAAAAAGGTCACACATCCAATGGGGTCACTAATTAAAATAAATTCAGATAATTCTTTATTGTGGGGCATAAGTCAGTAATTACTTACTGGCTCATATATGACTTATAAAATCCTATTAAATCCTACCGACAACGCCAAAAATTGTGGTGGCACGATTTACCAAGAACGCAGAAACACGTTGGAATAAATGCACAGAAAGTCTGCGTGTATGGTCGTCAAACGATTTAATTTGAGCAACAGCAGAGCAGAAGTCAATCAGAGAAGTCTAAGTTGTGGCTGGCTCGTCAGCGCAGAGCAGGCGATAATATAACATCCTGTAACATGTTTACAACCAATCACAGTTCGCCAACTGTGAACCATCTAACCAATGACAGGGCTGTCAGCCTGGAAACACCTTATCAAAGTAAAAGAGGTCGTGCATTGCTGGAGTCTTGAAGTCTGGGCCGATAGATTAAAACAGCCGAAACTAGTTATCATGAGATATGATTACTGGACAGTGTCAAGGTAGAACAGATATACATAATTAAACCATAACATTTATATAAACTGAAGAAAACAGCTTTCTCACAGAACAAACATTATGCCATAACATTAATATTTCAAACCTTTCATTTATTAGCACAAATATAAAGCGACATGCATGTTTTAAAAGCATCAATATCAGCTCATCGCTGACAGCATGGTGGGAGTTTCTGAAAACGACAAATTCTTCGCTAATCCCATGTAGACAAACACCAATATGGAACAATCCTGACATTCTGCAACAAAATAACATGATAGACTTCCCAGATTGGAGAGGTAAAGGAATTGAATACCTGGAAATATGAAGGTGTAGAATTTATTCCATTCAATAAACTAACAATACAATATGGTATTGACAAGAAACATTTTTTAGAATAGCAACAAATTAAGTCCATAATAAAAAAACTAATTTGAACTTAAAAACACCAGCAAGTGTATTAGAGTTCCTCTCTCTTAAATCTCCCAAATTACTATCTAGAATTTATATGAAACTCTCTAGAATAGATGACTCAATATCACTTCCTGTTATGAAATGGCAGACAGACTTATTAATTAACTTTGACCAGAACACCTGGTCACAAATGTGACCCATCACATCGAAACGAGGGTTAAGTCCAAAAGTGGTACAAGGAGAAATAGGCAAACATAGTGTTTTGACTAAAATGTTAACAAAAATTGCATATTGTCAAAATATAATGAATAAAAGCCTTATCAATGTATCGTTTGAACAAACTGTCTGAAATTTAATCATAAAACAAAAATTTGAAGCCCTTTTTTGAGCAGTAGTAACAAAAAAAACTGATTTTGAGGAAAAACACCTTAAAATTTTGAGATTTTCCCTGTGAGCTAGCAAAGTTTTGTTTATTTTTAGCTGGGAAATCTCAATATTAAAATATAATTTGAGGTTCCCTCTTTATAAGGACATCAAAATTCCTCATTAAAATGACATAAAATTAGGATTCAGACCAAATATTTATGTATTATTGTAACCAACAGGACAAATTAAGTGGATTTAATTATGATATCAGAATGATCCAGGTATCAAAATGTAGCTTTAAAGCCAAGAATCCGAAAATGTAATTAGGTGATTTTGACCAAATTTGACTTAATCCTCACTTTGATATGATGGGTCACAAATATGCTTAAAAACGTTTAAAATGAGCAGAAACTCAAACTTACAATTAATGCAATATAAAGTCCTTTATAGAGTACACTGTACAGGTCAGCAAATGTTCAGGTTGGGATTTGCTTCATCTAACAACTGCTCACAGTGCACAGGCGATACACCGGATAATTATATTCACGTGTTATGGTTGTGTCCACCTGTTCAGAGGTTCTGGGGCAGAGTTTGTGAAGACTTGTCTAAGTGTCTGGAATGTAATATTTCACCCTCTCCCTCTGTTTGTTTATTGGGTCTTTTAGATGATGTCACTTTAGAGAAAAATACATCTCACATGATTCTCACTGCCTCATGCATCGCAAAGAAAACCATACTCCTGAATTGGAAAAATAAAAATGCTGTTAGTATTAACCAGTATAGAAACCTTCTGCTAGATTACATTAGTCTTGAAACAGCTTCTGCTGCCACATCAGATCAGTCTCTTTGGGCTCCTTTGATCGGCTCCATCACATAGTGAGGGGGTCTTGGATCGGACCTTGTGGGGCATTGGGGCTGATGTGGTGGAGGGGGGGGT
>NW_013953121.1:146677-152053 GCF_001266775.1 Austrofundulus limnaeus
TGGGATAGTGGTGGGGGGAAGTTTGTATACAAGTAGAAAGCTGGACCACAATAAAATAGCAAATTTACAAATGCTTTAATCAAAACTTCAAACTGATAAATGTGCAGAAACCCTGGAACAGTGTTGTGATATTTTGCTGTTTTAGTACAGAAGAAAGTTGTGAAATCTTGTTGATAATCCAGGCTTGGTGAAGAACTCACTCAGGATTATTTTCCTGGCAGATTGATTTCTGTTTTTGCTGATGATGTGTTGTTTTGACAGTTTTTCCATAAAAAACAGAAAAACTATTATAGAAATAATGACCCAGAACACAAATGACTTGATTCTGCTCTTATTTTATAATCTACACCATTTAGCAGCATTAAAACAAGAATGATAAACAATGAAGATTATTTTAATTCATTTAACAATTACAAGTATAAACAGATCTGTTCTTTTTGACTGGATGAATTTGATTATTTAGACTTTCTAATCATCAACAATAAATAATCATTGCTCAAATTAAATCCTAACATCAGCTGCTGTTTTTCTGTCCAGACTTTGCTGTGTGTAAATTACAGTCAGTCCAAACTCAGGAGGAAAGGTTTTCTGGACAGAGAAGCAGCTGCACTCACAGCTTGGTGTCGGTCCGGTCAAATCCCTGTCTTTGTAGCTGAACATTCAGAACTTCTCCCTTCATCTCTATGTCCAAAGGAGCCAGGAGACAGATGGAGACATGAGATGAGGAAACAACTCAACTTTATTTGCTTGTGAATTCATCTACTTTTCCTTCAAAGGACATGTTTTCTCAGGCATTTGGTTCAATTTTCTACCTTAATAAAGTAACGGTCACCTTCAGTTGTAACTAAAATTCTGTACAAATCAAAAATAATTAGACTTTGCATCACTGTCTTTTCTAATCACATTGAAATTGGCCTCTGTCTCTTTAAGAACCTCCTCCCGATTCGGTCAGCTTCATGCCATTTACAACCAGGAGAGTTGTAATTTGTTGTAATAATAATAATAATAATAAAAATATAGCAGTAACATTAACACTGGTTTTGGAAAGTACATTTTCTGAAGAACTGGAGCGAGTACAGAGGAGATGTTTCAGCTTGGTAAGATATCTCTGTCATCTTTAAGCCAAACTTCCTCATCACGGAGCACACCTCCCCACCCCACTCCCCACACACCCCGCCCATGACACCTGCAGGCTCTCGGGTGAAACTGAAAGTGAAACTTAAACTGTCTGCTGAGCTCCTAACACCAGGCTACTTCTCACTCAGTGAAGCTCTTTTCACATTCAAAATACCTTTTAGGAAATGTATTTTCAGATGCCAAGTAAACACGCGCAAACCCCCACGCACTGAAATGGGCGGGACACAAGTGGAAGGTGGCTCTTAAAGACACAGAGGCCAATTTCAAGGCGTTTAGAAGAGGAAGTGATGAGAAGATAAGTTTATTTTCTATTTAAATATAAAAACAGCATTTTAATAACAACTAAAGGTGACATAGATACTTTATTATGGTATAGTATTTAAATGTATGCCTGAGGAACACATAATATTGCTTCTTTAAAATCAGCTAGGGTAAGCGATCCTGCAGAGGTGAGTCTTTAAGCTGGCTTTAAAAAGAGGAAGAGAGTCCAAGTTCCTTATTTCAGAGGGCAGTGAGTTCCAGAGGCGGGGAGCAGAGCAGCTAAAGGCTCTGTTCACCATAGTGGTGAGGCGGGCCAGAGGAACAGTGAGGTGAAGAGACGAGGCAGATCGAAGGTAGCGGGAAGAAGTGGCAACATGGAGGAGGTCAGACAGATATGGTGGAGCAATATTGGAATGGCTTTAAATGTGTACAAAAGAATTTTGAACTCAGTACGAAATTTGACAGGTAACCAGTGAAGCTTATAGAGAATGGAGGTGATGTGGCTGTAGGAGGGGGTTCTAGTGATGATACGAGCTGAAGAGTTCTGAACCAGTTGAAGTTTATGAAGGGATTTTTGAGAAAAACCAAACAGAAGAGAATTCCAATAATCAATACGGGAGGTAACAAGACTGTGAACAAGTATACCGGTGAGGGGTGAGGGAGGAGCGGAGACGGCTAATGCTGCGAAGGTGGAAATATGCAGACCTGGTGATGGAGTTAATGTGAGACTGATGATAAAGTACTGTCAAGGAAGACACCCAGACTCTTAATCTGAGGGGAGGGGGAAAACATAAGTGTTATCAACTAAAATGGAAGAACAGTCAGCTTTGGATAATGCCACTTGAGTAAAAAATTCAGTTTTATCAATGTTGAGTTTAAGAAAGTTAGAAGAAAACCAGGATACAGTTGTAATGAGAGGAGGGTGGTAGAGCAACATCTGGCTTACTAGAGAGGTAGAGCTGGGTGTCATCCGCGTAGCAGTGGAAATGAATGTTGTATTTACGGAAAATGTTGCCAATGGGAAGGAGGTAAATGATGAAGAGAAGGGTTCCCAGGACAGAGCCCTGGGGCACACCAGTGATTACAGGGTATGATTTAGAAAGAAAGGATTGGAGTTGGACAAACTGAGATTGGCCAGACAGATAAGATTTAAACCAGTCAAGGGGTGTGTCTGAGGACGATGGAAATAAGTCTATGGAGAAGGACGGAATGAACAATAGTGTCAAAGGTCGCGCTCAGGTCAAGCAAAATGAGGATGGAGAGTAAACCAGAGTCTGCTGCCATGAGAAGGTCATTAGTGAATTTTATTAAAGCTGTTTCAGTGCTATGGAGGGGGTGAAAACCAGACTGGAATCGTTCATAGAAATTATGTTTTGTTAAGTGAGAATGGAGCTGAATGGCAACCACTTTTTCAAGGATTTTGGAGAGGAAAGGTAAGTTTGAAACTGGGCGTAGGTTATTGAGGTTAGTTGGATCAGCACCAGGTTTTTTTCAGTATTGGAGTGATGGCTGCTGATTTAAAAGCAGTCGGAACAATCCCAGTGGTAAGTGAGGAATGAATGATAGCAGAGATGAGGGGGAGCAGAGAAGGAAGGCAGGCTTTTACCAGAACTGTGGGGAGGGGCTCTAAGTGACAAGTGGAAGATTTGGACCTGTGAATTAGATCAGAGATGTCTGAAACAGTGGGGAGCTGAAAAGCAGAAAAAGAATGAAATAGAGGATTAGGTTGGAAATAACAATCAGTAGTAGGATTTCAGTTGAGGTATAGGTGTATCTGATTAATTTTGTCATTAAAAAGGACATTAAGGAGTCACAGAATGCAGAAGAATACAGATGAAGTGGAAGTGAAGCTGGTGTTTGAAATGTTTTGTGTGGAAATGAAAACAGGAGCTTAGAGTTACCCTTGTTTGAATGGATTAATTCAGAGTAATAGGTAGATTTACTGTATATTGTGAGCAATACAGCTCATGTAGTTTTGAATATGATTTTCGTACATTTCTTTGTGAAGTGCAAGAGCAGTTTTTTACACAGACGCTCAAGCTGTCGACCTTTAGCTTTCATTAAACGGAGTTCAGATGTGTACGGAGCAGAGACAGAAAAAGAGACAGACTTTCTTCAGGGGAGCAACAGAAGTGAGGATGATGCTGAGGTTATTATTATAATGGAACATTAGATCATCAGGGGTGAAAAGGTCATGTAGATTGAGAGAACCTTCAATGGCAGATAGAGGAAAGTGTTCCAGGGTTTACTTTTTTAATATTACGAAAAGTAATAATACGTGAAGGCCTAACTGATGAAAGGGTGAGTCTAATATTAAAAGACACATGCAAATGATCAGTTATGGGGAGTTCATCAGATCCCATATTGATTGGGGTGGAAGAAGAGCAGATTAAATCCAGAATATGGCCCTTGGAGTGTGTGGGGAAATCAACATGTTGTTGGAAACCGAAGCTGTCGAGACAAGAAGTAAAGTCTTTGGTGAAAGGATGCATTGCATCGTCTTTTACTGATAATCTGTTAAATTCCCTTTTGTTCAAAAAGCTATAATACATAAAGTGGTTCGCACAGATGTAACAACTTTTTTCATTGGAGGTTAAACTGAAATCAAACCATTTCTTACCTAATTTCCCTCTGGGATCAATAAAGTATTTTTGAATTTGAATTGAATTCTTAAGGACCTTGTCATGATTCTTGGCATTTGAAAATACATTTCCTCTGTAGGAACCTGTCCACCAGGGTCTACACACCTTCTCAATTACTGAGGAAACACGAGTTCTTTATGAAAGACAATACCCCTCAGGATGGAAGTGAGAAACGACACAATAATTTGTAGTTCCCGTCTTGTTCAATTTTCTAAAATAAAGTTATTTATTTACAGACAAATTAACTTAACTATATACAAATTAAAGCTTAATAATCAAAACTTTCTGAGTTAAACATTCCATTATAATTGTTTTGCGTCCAAGACAACAACAGAACTGTGACACTCAGGATTGAACAAACAGTAAACAAGCTTTGGATGTTATAAAACTAGTTTACAGGCACTTTAACTTATGGCAATTTTAGATTAAGAAAAGGAGGAAGAAGAGAATTAGTAAATATTTAGTTTTAACTTTTTATCTTATCGAGATTACCAGAACAACCCAGATTAGCTTCTGTCTCCCACTCGGCTGGACTCTCTAGCTGACAAAACTTTCCTTTACCTGTAGATGACTTCATGGTCACAGAGGCAGGTAAATGAGGCAGGTCAGCATGACTTCCCARGGTTTTTGTTTCAGCATCGCAGAGAATCTGCCGTTTAGTCAAGAGACAAGCATCTGCTCGGCAGTCCGGCCCTTTTCAGGAAAAAGCTCAAAAATGAAGTTAAGGCAGATGGATGCCTTAACAACCAGACAGGAGACCTTTTCTCATTAGCTCTTGAGAAAAAGAATTCTGTTATTTGGACTTCCCATCAGGAAGTCCTGAAAAGACGAAAGCTGGTGTTTCACTCCTCATTCAAACTCCGACTTCAGACTTCTTCAGACCAACTACAACTGAGCCAGGTTCGTGTGTTACTTTCTAAAGAGAAGAGACACTACGGAGCACGACCTTGGCTCTGGTAAACAGGAGGAAAAAGAAGAAAGATTGTTGAGACTGGACTTGTTTGCCATAATAACACTCTTACACCTGCTTTAGAGACCAGAAGTTTTGTAACTTTGACACAGCTACAAATAGACCAAAGGTCAATGAATGCTTTACAAGAATCACTTCAACTGAATTAAATCTAAGAAACATTTTTCTATGATTAAACACGAACAATTCAGTAATTATACTTCAAAATATAATTCAATGAAGTTATAACTCATCAATCAACTTTGATTAAATGGAATAATAAAAAGAAAAACACTTAATCCCTTTACTGTAAGGACAATAGCTGATTAAACAAGCATTTGTGTAAAACATGTAAAGAGATGTTTCAACCATTTTCTCATGGTGTGT
>NW_013953121.1:152860-160398 GCF_001266775.1 Austrofundulus limnaeus
GAAGAGACACTACGGCACATCTCTGGTAAACAGGAGGAAAAAGAAGAAAGATAGTTGAGACTGGACTTGGTTGCCATAATAACACTCTTGCACCTGCTTTGGAGACCAGAGGTTTGGTAACTTTGACACAGCTACAAATAGACCAAAGGTCAATGAATGCTTTACAAGAATCACTTCAACTGAATTAAATCTAAGAAACATTTTTCTATGATTAAACACGAACATTTCAGTAATTATACTTCAAAATATAATTCAATGAAGTTATAACTCATCAATCAACTTTGATTAAATGGAATAATAAAAAGAAAAACACTTAATCACTTTACTGTAAGGACAATAGTTGATTAAACAAGCATTTGTGTAAAACATGTAAAGAGATGTTTCAACCATTTTCTCATGGTGTGTTTTTCTTTTTTCTGAAAATATGTGCTAAGATTAACTCAATAAACAAATTTGATATATGAAATGATAATAACTTTTAGTTAAAAAGAGAATACAAATCAAAAACATGAACATTATTATTCTGTTTATTGAGGAAAATAAAATAAATCTTTTGAGAAAGGATTTTTTTTTCTTTTAAACAACCAAAGTCAAAGACAAGTGGAAATGTTTATTTCACCTTTGGGGAACCCCTACACCTCAAAGGCATTTTTTAATCCAAAAAGAACTGAACTGAGAAGTATTACAAGCTCAGCAGACATGCAGTTTCACCAGGTATTGGCTAATTGTCGTTGCCGATAGCCTGCAGGAGTTGCAGGGGAGGCATGCTCTGTGATGCGGAAGCTACAGTCTAGAGGAGGAGCTCCACCTAAAAGGCAGTTCTAGGTCCAACCAGTCATTTTTGTTCTTCTGCCTGGCTGCTTCAGGACATTACAGGATTTCTCAAACGTGCATGAATGAATCAAAGCAAGACTGGGCATGTTTTTGATGAGGGGATAACATTATAATACGACTGAAAGCTCAAAAAAGTTGATTTTACATCATATTGGCCCTTTCATACAATTAAAGTTGGACTTTTTTACACCAAGTCAGCAAATAATTAATAAAACACATGGGGCAGAAAATGTTGGTTTTAAACAGACAAAACTTTATTACAGAGAAAATTGAGACAATATTTTAAAATTAATAGATACCCTAGATAGTTTGTTATAACTAAAATGAAAATGTTTGCTAAACATAGATTTTAGTTTTATGACTATATTTCTAAATGGATCTGTAAATGAAGAGATCCGTCATTCTTTTTTTACGATGAAAAAAAACATGTAACTTATGAGTTAAACTCTTTATTTCTGACTTTCAACTGATCAGTTTTTCAATAGTTCATTTGTAATCTTAAACAACTGATAAACACAATATTACCTCACATTACAAGGCTAAGGTCACTGCTTAAACTAAAATGTCCCAAAATGAATTCTACTATTTTTAAAGAACCATAATAGCACAGCAACACTCTTTTTGTTCAGAAACTGTAAATACCTGTAAACTGCATATTACATGAAAACAATTGTTCAACAACATTACTGTATAAAACAATAAACATTTAAGCTTCAATACAATTCATGTAACGTGCCACAGCAGAGTGGGTCAGTGGTTGGAGAGGTCGCCTTACAGCAGGAAGGTTGCAGGCATTTGTACTCCTAAAAATGATTACAATTACAATTACAAGCAATTGTTTTTAAGAGAAGAAAGTGCACGAACCGAAGGAAGCTTATATACACCTGAATGTATAGGTCTTCTTCTTTCTTCTAAAAGTTCTTCTTCTTTGATTTTATTGGCGGTTGGCAGACTGTTTTAACTTTTCTAACAGCCACCATTAGACTGGAAGTTGCTCAGTGAAAATTGCCATATTTCGGTCTTTTAATTTAAAATGTCACATACAACGATGAATTGTGCGTAATACACTTTGACAAAGTCCGCTTGGTTCCGGGCTTAGACAAAGTGTGGATCAAGGTCATAAATGGGGTGAGGTGAAAGACCACTTTGGAGATTTGGGACACACTACGCACTCGAACCCTTCAGTGGGAATGCGCATTTGAAGGAGACAAGGGTAGAAGTGCATATCATGTAAAGCTCACAAAAAAAAATCACCTTCTAATATTCAATCAAAAATTGTTGAAAGAATGAGTCACTATAACCTTAAGAGAATGAAGATTTTTGAAAGCTTCCATTTCGAACAAGGAGGAGCAAAGCCCTGTGATTCAGGGAATAGGTTTGTGGAATAACCATGACACCAACAAAAAAACTTCCATTACAATTCACATGTTTAAAAACATCAATAAACCAAATATGATGCTAATGTAGTGTTTAGTGAAGTGTTTATAGGATTCCTGCTGTTGTTTAGGTTTTCTTATCTCAAAGATTGTTCAAGTTTAAGTTGTTGTTTGAAATTGTTTTTTAATAAAGATAAAAAATCTGTTTTTCTTCTTTAAGCACCCTTTTCATTTAATAATTGATTTACTTTGTTTTTATGAACTTCTTGTTGTTTTTAAGAATGAAATAAATTAATATATAAAAAACACAACTACTAGTAGTTTGCGGTAGCCTGGCCCTTGCCTTCCTACGCAGTTCCACTCAATTCTAGTTTCCTTCACTGCTCCATCTATTATTTCTCCCATAGACAAGGATTTCTTCAGGAGAATTTTCATCCGGGCCAATCAGAGAACAGAACGTCAATTTTCTGCACAGTGTCTGCTTGTAGTTTGTTGGGCCAATCAGCAAGGAAGAGTTTTGAACAACGTCAATTTTCTGCGCAGTGTTTGCTAGTTATTTTAGCACACGGCAGTGGAGGAAGTGAATGAAGGTTGTTTACAGCGCACATAATTTCTGGTTAGCTTCTTAGCTTAGCCTCATTCACAGCAACATATGTTGCAGCCAACCAATCCAATCATTTTAAACTTCAGAAGAGGCCACGCCTCCAGCAAGAATCGTTTCTCCATAGCAGAGTCCAGACCCTCATACAAAGCAAAGGACAAGGGTCTGGTTTTTACCAGGCTAAGTTTGCAGCAATCCCTGTGATATTGCGGAAATTGAAAATACAGTACAGTAAGAAACATCAATTATTCTTTCTCTCATGCTTTTTTTTGCAAGCTTTTAAGTTAAATTATTGAGAACAATATAATTTTCTAATTTAACGTAAACAATATAAAATTCCATTGCATAAAAAATACAATACAGTATATTACATGAGGCATGCTCTGTTAACATGTTCTGCCACATTTCCACCTTCTAATAGTATGGTGGGGTGTGTAGCTGCTAACTGTTTAGCTCTCATGTGTTTTTGTTTGGTTCTTACTGCATTCTGATTCCACTACAAATGTGCTGCAAGCATTTTCTGGACCTCATCCATTATTTGCATTTTTCACGATTTGCCTCTAAGAACTTAACACATTCGAAAATCAGGGCTTCACTGTATAATAACTGCATATCTGGTGTCCCTCAAGGGTCTATTCTTATTCTTAATGATTTATCAAATGTTTGTTCAACTGTTAAAGTTCAGTCATATGCAGATGATACTATGTTGTATCCACCTACTAAGACAGCACAAGAAGCAGTAGATATTTTATCTCACTGGCTTTAACATTCATGTTCACATCCTAATACCCCCCAAAACTGTTTTATTTATCAGTCAGCAGAGGACCTGTTGCTTTGATAGAGAGAGACATGATGTGGTGGATTATTTCAAGTATTTATATTTTCTTTCACTCAAATCTTACATTTACGCAACATAATAAGATTATTAATTCAATAAAATGCAACTTGACAATTTTTCATGATAGCAGTCCTTTTCTTACTTTACATGCAAATAAAATTTATATCCATGCAATGATATTTGACCATATGGTTCTGTCTTTCAACCTGTTCTCAACAGCATGTGTTAAAACCATCAAACTTGCCTTTAATAAGACAATCAAAGTTGTAGACAAACTACATTTTCATGTAGTTGCTAATATAATCAGTAAGTCCAAAATCATAGACTTAGACAACTACCACACATTCATTGATCAAATGCTTGCTTTTAGGGTTTTAAATTAGTTTGTTCCTCCATCGTTTATTTGATCCAGAAACAAACCTAAAACCAGAATAAATCCCAGATCTCAGACTAGAGGAACTGTGTCAGAGCAGTACAGAAAACAAAGCATCAGTGAAAGTGACGTCAATTAGAGAAACACATTAATGGATGAAACTACACGGATATTCCAGAGACTGTGATAAATGTTCTGTTTTTCACAAAGAAACTTCAAATTTGACTTAAAGAACACCAGTTATGTATTTTTTAACTATGTAACATATGGAGTGATGTTTACATGTTTTGTTATTGTGGATCGTTTTTATTTTGCTCCAGACAACAGATAAAATGTGTCTAATGTGCAAATTTTTGCTTGCTTAAGGTGTTTTAAGTTAAAGTTTAACTTCATTTAAACTTGCTTAGTGTGCATCTTTTTCTTGTCTCCTAACAGCTATATTCAGCTGGTCTGTGACCTGGCTGCTGGAAACTGAGCCATGTTTTGCACATTGTCAAAATAAGGAACTAATCCTGTCCAACAGGTGCTGGATCTGTGCACACAGCTTGCAATCGCTGTCCCGGTTTCCACGCAACACAAACACAGAATCAGAACTCTGTTGCCATACATGCAGGGTCCCACTTCCTGCTCAGGAATGCTGGAAGTGGAGACATAAAGCTGCCCACGTGATGGATGATAAGAAGAACTTTGAGAGGATTGTTGATGTGGTTCTGCATTTTCTATTGTGTCTTGTGTCTCAGACACTATTACATGTTTGTGTCCTATGAGAATGAAGGCAACCACAGGTTATTAAAACACTCGGTCATGTGTTCAGACTAAAATATCACAGCATTGTAACACAAATAGCATTAGCTGTAGTGCAGCGCTTTGTTTCCACACTACAGACCACTAAATTACTGGTGTTGGTTCGAAAGGCATGAAATGCGCGTGCTTTGGGGAAGCGTCTCTGAGACTGAGCCGTTTGATGTGACGTCTGCATGCCGACAGCTGTGAGGGTTGAGGTGTGGCAGCTCTGTCAATGTTTGCTCCCCTTCTGCAGGTTGGACACCACAGGAAACAACCGTCTCCGCCCGACTCGCTCGATATAAGCTCACCTGGAAAACAAAATGTTATATATAACCTAATAAGAATATTGGTAAATCCAAAAGCATTCCATAAATTTGAGTCTTTGTGACAGAGTTATTTACAAATGGTAAAGTCAATTTTCAGCCATACCAGGACTTAAAACCTACAGAATTATTTCTGTTTTACTTAAACGCTCGAGTCATGACCCACCAAAGCATTAAACAGTTCCATTGCTTCTGGTGTTAATTAGAATTGAACAGATTTTTCATATCTTACCTAATGAACTAAACTCAAGCAAAGGAAATTGTGGGGACCAAACGTTGTGTCTTTCTGATACAGTTTACACACATTTACATTCTGTAAGTAAGATATTTTGCATAAACTTTGTAAAAAAATGCTAATTGGAATCAGGGTGTATTTTAAATAAAGCTCTTAAAGGCACAGTGTGTAGGATTTGTTGTTTTCAGCGACATCTAGTGGTTGAGTGGTTGAATCATCCTCCCTGGTCCTCCTCCCACCCCCACCCACCACTTCCAAACGCAAAGGAGTTGCTACGGTGTCTCTCAGGTGTCAAAAACCTTTGATAATTCCAACCGCGATGTCTACCAGCAGCTTCAGGGCTAGTGATGTTTCAAGTGGTAAGATTATGAGCTTTAATAAGTAAAATTATCCCAGCTACAATGACAGACAACAAATATTAATAAATTTATACATTTCATTAGTGCTACTGTAAATATTATCTAAATGTTTTATGTAAGAAAAACAAGATAATGTAGCAAATTTACAACTTCACTGTTGACAGATAAGGCTAGCAGGAAAATGATTTATCTCCATTGTCAGATTCATCCGTCAATATTACTGATGACAGAGGAAGAGGCAGAGTTAGAGGAAACTAAAACCGTTTTTGACGCCGCCATCGCAGTTTGTCCTTCATGAGCCTTCGTAGACAAGATGGCGGTGCAAGATGGCAGCTGCCTGTAGTGGCGACCCACGACCATGGAGATATAAACAGCTTTTTATAAAGGTAAAAATAATAAAACAATAGTTTTATTATTGTCATTAGTGATTATCTCAATTTCGGCTAAAAGAATTGACAAAATCCTACACACTGTGCCTTTAAATTAGACAAACAGGTAAATGCAGTTGTGAAATCCAGTTTTTCTTTCTCAAGGTGAAGTCATATCTTATCAAAGACCTTGAAAAGGTGATTCATGCTTTTATAATCTCTCAGGTGGACTTTTGCTACACTCTGTATGTTGGTTTACATAAATCATCTCTGCATTTCTTACAAATTGTCCAGAACACAGCAGCTTAATCATAACAGATTCCAAAAAAACATGAACATTCCTGGTCCTGGCCTCTCGCCATTGGGTTTCTGTTTAGTACCAAATTGATTTCAAGATCTTCCTGCTCGTTTATACAGTTTTAAAATGTATGTATTTTTTCATATTTACAGTCCAGTTTCATTGTTGTGTTTTTGTATTTGTTTTTAACTTTCTCATGTGTCCTTAGTGACAACATATCTTGTATTTCTTTGTTCTTATTGTTTTACATTTTAATTTGACTAAAGCTTTTGTTTTTATGTGCTATACAAATGGTCTGTACTTATATAGCTCTTTTCTAGCCAACCAGGACACTCAAAGAGCATTACAACACAATCTGTGCCCTCATTTGTCCATTCACACAGCACTATATTTCTCTACAAAGCCAATCCAGACAGATCATTCTATAGAGACTAATCAGTGCTTAAATCACATTCCTGGACCAGTCCCGGGCCAGTTCTTCTGTGTTTGTCTGTCTCTTCCCTGTCCTCCAACCAGCCGGTCGAGGCAGATGGCCGTCTGTCCTGAGCCTGGTTCTGCTGGAGGTTTCTTCCTGATTAGCAGGGAGTTTTTCCTCTCCACCGTTTGCTCTGGATGGGAGACTGTGATGAAGTGATTCAACACAATCTGCTGGTTTCTTCTTTATATTATTCTATTTATGTACAGTGCCCTGAGACAACGTATGTTGTGACTTGGCGCTGTATAAATAAACTTGAACTTGAACATTCATACACTGATGGAACACACATCAGAGGCAGTGGGTGTGCTCAGTAACTTGCCCAGAGACAAACCAACACTGAATAGTGAAGGAATTGAACTGCCAGCTCTTGCATTGGAGGATGACTCCCCTAAACACTCAGCCACACTCATAAATAAATTGACATTGACTAATCAGGGTGAACATCAGCTGAAAATCAGCTGAACAAACATCATAGTTTGAGCTTAGATTATTACAAATATAATTTAATCCAAATGTATATTGGGTTTTTTGTTCTCTGTTTTGTTGTTGAATTAAAAATTCCTCTTTAATGACTATTTCCTAATCGGTCTATCACTTATATTTATGTTGATTTGCAGCATATTGTTGTGTTTTAATCATTTAGTCGTATGCTTTGTGTGTGTGTGTGTG
>NW_013953121.1:164263-167232 GCF_001266775.1 Austrofundulus limnaeus
TGTGTGTGTGTGTGTGTGTGTGTGTGTGTGTGTGTGTGTGTGTGTGTGTGTGTGTGTGTGTGTGTGTGTGTGTGAATCACCTTTTGTTTGGCAATCAGCTGCTGCCTGTAGTGTTCAGATGAGTCTCCAGGAATCTCACCTGCCCAAAGGGTGAAGCCCATCGTCATGTAGGCCCACCCCATAATGCACAGGGGCAGAAAGTAGATCAGCAGTGTCACACATATATAATACCTGAAAAAAGGTGTACTGAAGTTAAAATTTAAAATTTAATGGTCATTAAAATGTAACAGGTCAGTTTTTTTGGAACGTTTTTGATGGCTTGAATCATTTACAGAAACTGGAACAGGAAGTAAACTAACCACAAAAACAAGTTTTTTTAATTTATTCAATTATTAATTAATTAATTAATTAATTAATTAATTAATTAATTAATTAATTAAAAATATAACAGCATATTAAGCCTTTGTGTCATATTACTCATGTGATTCATTTTCCTGATGTAATTAAAGATATTATTGCGTTGAATTATTCAGTGATTATTCCTCGGTTTTTGGCCTCTCGTACAGCTTCTGCCTGCAGTTTTGGAAAATCTGTCAAAAAACATCAAAACATGCACCTTGATTTTGAAAAGTCTACTATAACCTTTAGTAGCAGTATGTTGCATAATGTAGGCAGATTAAAAAAACATCTTTTACACTGAAAACAAAAGTACTCTATTGAAGCACGTAAGAAAACCGAGCTTTGTTTGGTCCATGACTCACACAGATCTCACATCATCAGCGTTTAAACGGATCGAGAAAATACGGATTCTACATGGGTCCAATACTGAAAAACAACAAACAAATTACTTTCTTTCTACTTTCTGTCAATGGCTGAGTGGTTTAAGGAGCTGAGCTAAGGTTATAGCCTTCTCTGGAGATCAGGGTTCAAATCCCACTTCTAACATTTTCTTATTTTTAACTCCATGTTTCACCCTAAAACATAGTCCTCCATGTCAAGACCAGCAAAGCCAAAGATGTTTCATAAGGTGCACACCTTGTTTAATGACAGTATCCAGTTTGGGCAGAACTGAAAGATCAATACAAATGTGAAGGGAACAATCAAGTATTACATAGATCAAACTGACTACTTTCATTCATACAGCTAACATTTTTAGTCTGTTTTGCATCACTTTATGCTAAGAAGCAGATGGCAGAGTGTTCTAAGACAGTGGTTCCCAAACGTTTTGTTTTCTGACCCACAAAATATCCATGGCAAAAACTTGTGACCCCAAATATTACTGGTCTGAGTACACRAACTTCGTYAATAACCCTAAAAACACAGGCTTTTTGACAATCTAAACAGCTTATACAAAAATATAAATACTTATTTTTACTTATTTTGTGTTTTTGTAATAATTATAGGGAAAATATTACATCAGCAATTATTTTATTACCATTTGAATTGATTTCTGGAGATTATCCAAGGTGCTTCATGACCCATAATTGGGTCCCAAACCCAACGTTGGGAACCAAAGTGCAGTGGTTCCCAAACTTTTCAGCTTTTGACCCACAAAATAACAGTAGCAGAGACCTGTGCCCCCAACTATTTTTGGATGATAAACATTTGTATCAGGTCAACAAAACATGGGCATAGTAACAATATTTTTAATACTACATTTGTCCATTTTAAATATGCTAACCTCACTCCTTTGTAACAACTAAGGCAAAAATGTAATTAATTCAGAAAATCTTTTTAGGACCCCACCTTGATGTTTTAGGACCCCACTTTGGGTCCCGACCCCAACTTTAGGAAACACTGGTCTAAGGCACTGCATTAAGGTGGCAGTCTCTTCTGCAGGTTTAGGTTTCAATCCTACTTCTCACATAAGTCTTTTTTTATGATCTTTTAAATGCCTACCATTTTCTAACTCTGCACAAACTCTTCTTCCAGTCCCCCTGATGATCTAATGCTGCGTTCACACTGAACGCAATTTGAGCATCAAAAACACGGCCAATGCTTTAAGTTGGACGCTTGCTCTTGACGTGCATTGAGAGCCTCACCTGCTGGTCTCTGTTTACTGGCAGATGAAATTAAGAAAGTAGCTTTGCTTTATTTACTGAGAGCAAGCAACAGCATGTCACACTCACCAAATAATTCATTGGTAATTAATCAGGAGTTCTGAGTTTGGTGAGTTTCATCACCCAGGAGCTGCAAGCTAACAAGACTCGCTTTCAGAACTTTTTTGTCCCGGGCTTCGATTGATGAGACGCTGACCCACATCGGTGC
This sequence comes from Austrofundulus limnaeus, assembly GCF_001266775.1. Taxonomy (NCBI): domain Eukaryota; kingdom Metazoa; phylum Chordata; class Actinopteri; order Cyprinodontiformes; family Rivulidae; genus Austrofundulus; species Austrofundulus limnaeus. The sequence continues at coordinate 166,532 of NW_013953121.1, forward strand.
CCACATTTCCTGCCAGAACATCGACTACAGGAACTCGATTTTAGCTGAAGAGCTCCAGTTTATCTGTCTCCGGTTAGTGTGCATCATTAAGGGAACCGTCCCATTGGAAAATATGCCACTACATCACATAGGAGTCTCTCTGATTGGGTAACGCTCTGTGTCGAGCTGCAAAAGTTCAGCTTTCAACGCACGTAATGCGTGTGACGCACGTCAAAAGCTCAAAACGCTCGAAACGCTTCTAAACATGCCGCACCAGATGCGGGGGTTAGAGAGTGGAGGTGTGGCCAGGATGAGAGAACATGACAGGCAGCTAGCATTAGCATAATTGATGCTACATGGAGAGTGACCACAGTATCGCAGATAGTGGCATCTCTAAACGGTCTGAGGTGGAGGATTTTTCACCCCCCTCCTCACCAGAGGCAGAGAGGGACTTGATCAAGTCAGCTCAGTCTGGGACTGATTCATGTTGGCTCCGTGGATCAGGACCCGGTGCGCTTTACCGCAGTCTCAGCTGAGCTCTGTCTACCTCATACCACGCCAGCCCTGGACAGAGGAGGTGGAGCACTCCGCGACAGCCTGACAGCTGCCCCACTGTCTTTCTGCCTTTTATTCCCCTCCTCTCCTCCCGCTGTGCAGGACGTACTGCTGCTGCTGGTGTGTGTGTGTGTGTGTGTGTGTGTGTGTGTGTGTGTGTGTGTGTG
>NW_013953121.1:168419-170540 GCF_001266775.1 Austrofundulus limnaeus
TGTTTGTTCTCACCTCACCTCACCTCACCTCACCTCACCTCACCTCACCTCACCTCACCTCACCTCACCTCACCTCACCTCACCTCACCTCACCTCATGTTCATGTTCCAAGTTTTGATTTTCTTGTTTTGTTAGCTTGCCACCTCGTTGGCTTTTTTCTTTATTAAAGTCTTTTTAATTACTTTAAGTTTGGTCTGCCTGCCTGCATTTTGGGTTCTCCTCACCACCAAGTCGTGACAAACTGGTGCGCACAAAAAATATGTGGTGCGCACAAAATAACTGGTGCACATGAGATAGTATTTTTTATCTATTGTGTTTTTAGGGGCTCAGTATAAAACAACCTGGTTTGTTTCAAATTTTACATAATATTTTTTCACATGGTTTTAACAGTGTTTGGTCAGGTCTGATTGGCAAAAATCTATAATTAAATCAATTTCAAAGTCTCAAATTGCTGATCCTCATGTACCTATGAACTATAGGGACATTAGTCTACTTAGTTGTGTTTATAAACTTTACTCAAGTGTTCTCAATAAAATGTTGGTTAAGAATTTATAATCTTGTAATTTAGCATAACAGAATGGGTTTAGACAGAAAAGAGCCTGTACAGATCCCATATATTCTTTAATCAAAATATTTAATGCTAGGAAACAAGAAGGAAAGTCCACTTTTGTGTGTTTTATCAATTTCCGAAAAGCTTTTGATTGTGTTAACCAAGAATTGTTATGTTTTCAGTAATTAAAAACAGGAATTGATGGACAAATAATTAATAATTCTATAAAATCTGTATATCAACATTCAGAATCCTGTGTTCAGGTAAATGATTACAGAACAGCTGGTTTTTAACATCATATGTTAAACAAGATGTTCTGTCTCCTATTCTCTTCACATTATGGTATGGTGGTTAAAGAGGCTGATGTGGGAGCGAGAGTAGGTGATATAAATGTCTGTATATTACTGTATGCAGATGATATTGTTATTGCTAAAAATGAACCTGATCTTCAGAAACTGTTAACTATTATTTATGACTGGTGTAACAAAATGAGGTTAAGGAAAAATTGTGATAAAACTGAAGTTATTCATTTCAGAAAGCAGAGTCCTGCATTGACAACATTTATGTTTTGTTATGGGCCTACTATTCAAAAAATATTAATATTTGGGACTTATTGTGGATGAATATTTAACAATTAAAAAAGGAATAAAAGTTCAGTCAGACTCAGGTAGAACACCAGGTGCAGTTATAAATAAAGTTATATAATGCTGTGACCTGGGTTATAAGGCATTTACTGAGTTGTACAGATCTTGTGTTTGTCCAGTATTAGATTACAGAGCAGGAGTCTGGGGTTACTGTCAACAACCTTACAGTGAAAAAGTACAGTGTAGAGCCTTGTGTTATTTCTTAAAAATACTCGTACACTGGCCTTTATGGACATATGGGATGGGAACCATGTGAAGTTAGATATATTGGAGATGTGGTCAGATTGCTGAACAAGTTCATTAACATGTCAGATCATAGATTAACAAGGCACATTTTTATTGGGATTTGTTAAATAGGTGGACCAGACAAATTGTGAAAATATTTGATGAGGTGGATTTTCAGTACATTTATAGAAAGTTATAAGAGCTCCTGTTTATTTACATTTATAGAAAGAAATTAAGATGTAATATTGAACAGATTAAACAGTTTTATTTTGAAGCTTATAAATGAGCATTTGATATTTTATGTAAACCAAAATTACAAAACTATATTTTATAGTTTGTGTCTTGTAAGCCTGTGTGGGCTGGGCACCTGCTGTGGTACATAACACAAATATAATAAAATTATTTACTTACCATTTTACGTTTTTAACCAACAAAGTGAGGTCATTTTTGGGAAGTGAGGACATTTTCCCGGTCCTCACTGTATTTGCAGGTCTGCTGCGCTCTACTAGGTTGGTTTAGAGGTATGGTGTAAATTACGTTTTGGTTAAGATTAGGGTTAGGGAAAATGTCTGAGTTAGGCATAAATGCAGTTACAAAAATGAATGGAAGTCAATACAGTCACCAGTTTGATGCAAGCACGAGGATCTCTCTCTCTCTCTCTCTCTGTGTGTGTGTGTGTGTGTGTGTGTGTGTGTGTGTGTG